>NW_023459519.1:12268-55302 GCF_013731165.1 Rhagoletis pomonella | reverse complement strand
TCGCTCTAATCCCTCACAGATTTTCATGTATTTATATGGGGGAATAAATGTTAGTAGAAATGGTATAGAATTCTGGAAACCCAACATTTTTCTATTGGAAAGCTCTGTTTCTCTTCAGGATACTTTATAATTGTAATACCTAATTGTTTATTTAAATTTTTTTTTTAAATTGACTTTTTTATAGGTCCCCAAAAACTAAAAAATACCATTTCCAAAGAAGTTGTAGTTTCTCCATTTTAAATACATGAAAAAATTTGCGCGCTTTGAGAGACCCCTAAAATTTTTTGGATCTCTAAATTAAAAAAAAACAAAACAGGAATATATTTTTTCGATATTGAACCATCCCAGGGGGTGAGTGCATTTTTTTACATGAATTTTTAGACCACCCTTGTGTACATTTATATGAACACACCTACAAATTGCATACGAAATACATGTAACACCTACTACTATATACAGACGTACTGCATACCTACGTACATAACTACCACCGTCCTACCAAATATCAACAACCACATCCATAGTAGCACGACCACCAAAAGTGTTAACGAAAATAAACGCTCTTAAGGATTACGTATGCGCTAAACTGCTATATGAAAAAAAAACTATAACCACCCATTCATATGCCTATATTTATATACATACACAAATAGTTATGTATTGACGTCAGTGCATACATGTGTGCATATTAGGGTGGTCCAAACAGAGTAAAGTCAGAATTTTAGTGCCCTCACCCCCTAGGATTGCTCTATATCGAAAAAAGTATACCCTTACTTTTTTAATTTAAAAACAAAAAATATTTAGAGGTCGCACAACGCGCTCTATGTTTTCCATGTGGAAAAAACAACTTTTCGTAGAAATGGTATAGAATTCTTGAACATCATTTTTTTCCATCGGGAAACTCAGGTTCTCTTCAGGAGACTTTCAATAGTAATACCCAAATGTTTATTTAACTATTTTTTAATACTATCAATTTTTTATTGGCCCCCCCATTGCATGTTTCAGGTGAGAGCATAAAAATTTCGGCTTTATTTTTCACTTGCATTTTTGGACGACCCTAGTGCATATACATTTGTATGTATACATACATACATGCGTACTTTTGCATTTTGAACGGCCTCCCAAAACACTGAAGTGAAAAATGGGAGCCCCCGCGTCAGCCAACTCATTTATTATTAATCAATTAGGACATACCTAAACACATCACATACTGGCAACGAAAAACGGATATATTCAAATGCGCTGAAGCATACACACACGCATTTTGGGTATACTACATTTAGCGCAGAACTGTTACCGCAAACGCGCTACTACGCACCACCACATCACTGGAGGTTTTGAAAAGCTATATCGGATATGTTCAAGTATTTGTATAATAAGTATACGCCGTTGTTGTCGACAACGAAGCAACGCACTTGAAAATCAACCGAGGATGTGTCAGCTTGAGATATGTGTGTACGTATGTACGTGAATTTTTATAAATGATTGATTGTGTGTTAACAATGGTGTACTTATAAACATATTTATGCATGTATGTATGTATACAAGTAGTTGAAAGGTTGCGTATATTGACAAAGTATTTTATACTAATAATTAAGCTGGGCTCTGCGTGAAATACTGTGACACAAAAACAAGATAAACGATTCAAAGTTTAAACTAAATTTACTTTAGTATAAAAAAAATCCAATAACATTTTTTTTTAATATTACACGCTTCTATAAATGGACTAAAAAGTAGAAAATATTTTATTCAATTATCTACTAATCAAAATTCCCATACAGTCCGTAATATAAAATTTTAAAACGAGGATTGAAATTCGAAAGCTAATCTAACTTCTGGCACAAAAAGCTTCGGAGAAAATGCCCAGCACCCTGACACTTATTATTATGGTATTGCTGTCACTTGCCAGACCGAACACCGAACAGTGATGATATCAAACGGAAACTATTACACGGTGATATAAAAGAAAATTGATTGCTTGTACATTTTATGTCATGTAGTCCAGGTAGAACAGATCTAAAAAACAACCTCTCAAAAAGTTCATAAATAGCTCCTAAACCGAGAGTTTGCTTAAAAATTGTTGCAAACACTGTTGATAGGATATTTAATTACCTCCAATATCATAAAAAGAACTTCGAAGTTTGCTACCTACATACATACATATAACAGCAGATAATGGCAGCTTAGCGAAATCAATTTTTTTCAAAACTCGAAAAACCGGATTTAGGGCGGATTCTACATAAATAATGGCAGTCAATTGCCACAAGTCAATATCACTGTAAACTAGTGTTATCTTATATTAATTCAAAAGCGAAAGATTGAGCCTTACACTGCTTTTAGGATATGTTAAGTTGACAACCATCGACTTTTGTTAACCGAAAAGCTTGAACAAATTCCAAAATAAATGTGTAGTTATGGTGACTTTGGGTCAAAATTACATCCTATACTTGTAACCCATATCTAATGTTTTATCTCAAACAATATTATTTTTCTCTTTAAAAGCAGCAATTCCAGAAGTTAATTAGATATACAAAAAAACTCTGGGCTATAAGGTTTTTCCGATTTCATACGGCGTTTACGGATTACGTAACAATGTGCGTCGATTTACTTATCTCCTGCAGGATTTATCGTTGTTGGTTTTGTTTTTGCTGGATTCAAGGTAGGCAAAGGGATAACTTCCTACACTGACGTGTGTCCCAAAACGCGTGGCTTTTTATGTGTTGTCACGATATACTTTCTCTGGTTCCCATTCACCGCTAGACGAACCTCTTGAGATTCTTAATAATGAAGGAAAAGAAGAAAAATAAAATAAAACGAAAAAAGAAAAGGAAATAAGGAAGACAATTTCTGGGTTCAGAAATTTTGGAAGAGTATGCTGACATAGCTAAAATAGGAAAATGGCAACTAATCATATTAGGTTTGCAGACAATGGCTTTGGTGGGAGGATTTCATGATCCCCATGGCATCAAGATGGGTCCAAAAACAATGGTTTATGTATGCATTTGACTTCGCCTAACCTCACCAAATAAGTATAAACATAAATTTGCACAATTCCACTAATAAAACTGCAAGCTTTAATTCCAAAAGTCGATCCAAAGAAAACACTGGATTTTCCCAATCAAAATAAACGAATAAAAAACTGTGCACTCAGTAGGCCATGCGATAAAAGCTGCCAGTCATTTCTTTTCAATTATGTCACATGTCAGCCAAGGCACAGTAAAAGCCAAGGCAGTAAAAAAAATAAATCCAAGAGAATATTAAAATTGTGATTTCTGAGCCAGGGATTAAACAAAAGAAAATAAACAAAAAAGTTTCAATTACAAATGCAAAATAGAAATGACTACCTCAACTCATAAAAAGTTAACACAATTTCAGCAAAGTACAAATTCAAGCAACTGCCTGTCATTTATGATTGCAAACATATCTACTAAGCACACAACATACATTAGCACTCGTACATTCACGTACGCTCGATATGCAGTTGGATGGATGCAAAGCTTTCGAATGACATAATCGGCTGACTGTGTTTGTGTTTGGATTTATTTATTTTTTTTTTTTGGGACGAACGATTGACAAGTTCACACATTTGCAATTCAAATTTTGTGATGCAAGCAATGACGTGCCAAGAACTTAAATTCCCTTAGCTTTGATTGAGGTAGCTGATGGTGGTGGAGATGTGAGGTAACCTAACTAGCTGCATTGTTTTCGTAAATATTCAAATTTCAATATGCAACTACATACAGTGGTTGAGAAACGATATTCACGTACGTAAAATACTGCAAGTGGCATCCTAACGTATGAGTTGAGTTAAAAAGGAAAATAGTAAAGCATGTGTTGATATGTATTACTGGTTTTCCTGTCGTACCGCCACCAAGAAAGATCTATTGTAACAGGACTCTATTCGAATAGAAGTGTTTTTTTTTGTATTCGCTTATTGTTAAGAAACTTCGCGAGGTAGCTTGGCTTAATGCTATTTTGATCATTTGCTTCTAGGTACGAAGATCTTAGGAAGTGAATTCTAGGCGAAGTTGGGGCTTCACATTGGAATATAATGTGCTCTGCACTTTTCTACTCCTTATTGCTCAACCTGCACTGGTCGGAGAAAATAACTTCAAAGCTGGACAAGCTTCATTCTACTAGATTGGCCAATAAGAAATCCTGGGAGAAGTTTTTTTTCGTGCCTAGTAAGGAAAAGAGTTGGTTCTGGTTCTTTTGGATATCTTAAGGTTCTTGATACTTTCTGGTTCAGAGGCGTATGCGCGTTTCATTATTTCCAGTAATTCCGAGCTTCCTTCGTCGTTATTTCGCTAACGCAACTCCAGGGAAGACTTGTGAATGCTATCCGTTTCCCATAATTGCAATGTGTTCCAGCACCAAATGTGCTTTTGGTATGAGAAGCGCTTCCATTCTGTCATAGTATACATATGTATGTATGTATGTATGTATATGAGTTCTCTGTTCACCACTTTTTGTATTTAATACCTTAGTCATAGCTACATATATGAAATGTATAAGCTCCCTATCTCCACATTGTCCCCTGTGAGGGGTCAATAGGGTCGCCTTCTGAATTTGAATGAGCAGAGGCAGTACTGGAAACGCCCGATAAGTGATGCACACCAACCCTACTCGTTCAGTTCGCGAATCTTTACTTGCATGAACTGCACATCCGTCTCTTTTTACCAGACGGCTGATGTGTTATTCGAGAGAACATCCTCAAGGCTTTAACAACATTCACCTGCAAGCAAGAAGAGTATTGGAAGCTGTCCTAACACTTTTGTCTATTTTGAATATCTCGTAGATGCCTTTAGACCTAATTTTAAATGGTCCAGGACCGAGCTTTTAATTCCTTGGGCAACTGACTCGGCCTCCTTACCCATAATAAAATCAAGTGACAGCTTTCATACCGAAATAGTTAGCTAAATATTTTATTTATAGATCTTGAAATTGTGGGCAAAAAACACCTCAAAAACCTGCCATACTAAATCTTAATAAAATGCCGCACATTCGACATTCTAACGAGCACTTCTTTGCAAACAAAGTACACAATTTTAAATCGACGCGGACTTTCCGATTCCATGACCAAGAAGATCCCAGATCGCGAAGACCGAACAAACAAGTCTCTCGCCCTTGATCCATAGACACGTACAGATACATATTGGAGCAAATATGGTTCAGGGACTAAGCGGATGCTGATCTGATGGACCTAGTTTCTGTACCTTGCAATTCATATAGATAGATTGAGTATGGTATTTCAAATTGAATCTTAACCTGAACTAAATTAGATAATGAAAAATGGATAAATCGCGGATTTTCAGCTATATTTTTAAAAATCCAGGCGGCCATACGGGCCTCTCCTAAAGGATGATCAAATCTAGTATTGTTAAAAACTGCAAAAAATAAAAGGTAACTTTGAAGTCCAAGGAAACGAGGTTGCTGACGATTCCGTATCCTCAGATAAGAAGTCTAGCCTATTTTAGGAACTAGGCACAGCCAATAAGGGTTTCTTGAGCAACGATTTGGTATGATCAAAATGTTCGCTCTGCCCTTAAATGAAGAGAGTTCAGAACAGATTTCGTGACTGTGCTGCTTTTTCCACACAAAGGATAGTTAATTTTTCCAGGTTCTCCTTCTTTCACAACTGTACGTGAAGCAGGCTTTGTTTTTGCGAATACGGTAGGAATATTCACAGACTAATTCATTGAACTCGGAGGAGAAATAATTGCAAACCATGTCTGGAGGTCAGACGAAGCCACTTAAATAATTACTTCACATGGTAACCCTTCTGTAAATTTTTTACATTTTCTTTTCTGATGAGCAATGTAATCCAAGTGAATCATCAAAGTTTTCAGTACAGTTTGGAATAAATCGATCGCTTCAACGACTTTACATGTAATTTAATTTTTACCAGGCTCTGTCTATATTTGTTAAATACCTATTTTTCTCCCGAATGCAATTCAAACCCGCCCTTTCTGTTCGCATATCTTGCAGCGGGTCGCCATTCAGAGGAACTCGTGACGATCCCATGGAAGCAATTTGTTTACTAATTGCTGTTAAATTCCGAACTTTTCTGATCACGCTCCTCCACAGCACCGGTAAGTGAGAAATCTTATTTTTTGCTCTTGAAAATGTCTTCCTCAGGGAATTGTTTGATTTTTGGAGTTCTAGATTTCGTTCTTTTAGTTTGCGTTTAATATGATAACATTTTATTAACTTCTTACGAATCCAACTTTGACCTGGAATAGCCATCTGCGACACTCTTCATTTTACCAGTGCGCTTTCTCATTCGATTCCTCTCTCGTTCTTTCTCACAATATCGCATCCATGATTTAATAACTACAGGTTGTAGCGATCCTACAAAAACAACATTTACAGTTGGTATGAACTCCTTGTGTCTTCAACAGCTTCTTATCTATTTCAGAGTATTCTGAAGGGCTTCATATTTTTTTTAAGAATTTTCTTTAAGAAATCGTACAGAAATTTGTTGACTAGTTCTTGTAAACCGCTTCATATGTTTTTCTTTAAAGAACCGTTACGAATTTCCGATACTCTTAAAGATTTCGGGAGCATTTGTTTGCAGGGTATATATTTACGTATACGTGTATGTATACGCGCATATGTAAACAAAGCAAAACAGGCGATAATTTGACACAAGCGTGCTCTTAAGAAGAAGCATGGCTTCTATCGCTATCACCTGTAGTTGATACGTTTTGTATCGCAACACTAATGTTCTTCTTCTCTCTTCTTCTCTCCTCTTCTTACCTCAAGACATTCATGTCGGTGTATTCGTCCCCAATGAAACTCATGATGTAGGGAGACAGAGGTGGCGCAATCAGCAGTACCGCCACTTTGTTCTTGTCGAATTTGACAGAATCAGTTGTTCGTATGACGTCATTTTAGCAAACTGCTTGCATGTATGCAGAGATGTTTATATGCATGTAAATATGGCGACCTCCATGGTTTGACGGTTAACACCCTTTCTCTCCTCCATCTCCAATTACTCTTTCCTATTCGTTGATATCTTGACGTCATCGCCCGCAGGAATGAGCAATCTTGTATTCTATCATTCTTGAATGAAACTAAAATTTCTAAAAACATTTCTTTATAACGTTTACGTGAACAGATGTATAGCGGACTTAATTCCTTAAAATTTATGTACAGACAAATGAAAAATGTACTACAAAATGGGATGATAATGACGGAGGAGATGCTAAAATTTACGAAAAGAACATGCCTTGGTACTGATATTTTGACTAGTTTTATACTCTACAATGAAATGAGGTCTATATTGCCAATTTTTTGTAAATGGAATATATGTGTATAGCACTATATTTTTTATTGATATTAGGAAAATTTTACACATTTTAACAACACTGAGCGATAATATATAGCCAGTACAAAAGTATGACACTTTTTAGAAAGCACCCCATATAAAAATTTGAATTTAAGTAAAAGAACTTTGACAATTTTGACAATTCCCTGGGCTGAAATGAAGCTTTCCGCATAAGACCTCAACCAAACTTTATCAGCTTGCGTTTAAGTTTGGGACCTCATCGCCATCAGCAATTGCCATGCTTTAAGCCGTACAAAGTAAATATGTTCACAAAATATACTACATATAGCATGCACCTTTGACTCACATTAACCATATTTTTTAACTCATAAAATTTTGTGTTTCAAAGTGAGATAGGTCGAAAGGATGCTGCGACAAAGCAAAGTCAAAACAAAACATGCATAAATAAAGATGTTAAAACTGAAGTGCTTTAACCGTTTCAGTGAACAAGAATTCTTCATCTTCTATACTCACTTATTTTATTTGGAATTTGTTAGAAAATTTATTACTTTAAATAAACCATTAGCAAATCAATAATTTTTGCATATTTAGCTGACAGCTCTTGAAGCATGAAAAAAGGAATTTGATTGTAAAAACACTTTATACTTCCTTTTAGTATTTGAATCTTACCCAAAAAATTTGCATATTTTTAAAAGCACTTAATTTTAATGGCATCAGTACTTCAAGCCGGTTTTGTAAGCTTTTGACATTTACCACTTTTGAGCGAAGGAAAAAAGTCCCAAAAGCAAAAAGCAATCCCCTTTTAAACAATAATTTTTTTTTTTTGAAATGGCTTTGAACTTTTAAAATTTGTATACCTAAAGCAATAACGCCCAACTAAGCACTGGTGATACAGTTTTTCCTCCCTTCATTGGTAGGATTCCATCAGTGATTGGTATACTTACTGTTTGTATGCTACGTACAATAAAAGCCTCCTGCTGTGAGTATAAACAATTATTCTATTTTCGAATTTTAGGTGCAGCAATGGTTTACTAAGTTCATAACAAAAAATAAAAAATAAAACAATAATAAAAAGCTTATTTGTCACTTCCCAAAGTTCGATTGACCAATCGATATTTTATATGCGGTAGTAATTTCAAATAAATGGCCTTTGTCAACCAATAGTGAAGGTTACATGTAAATAGAAAGCAAAAAAGGTTGACAATAACCATTTTAAGATTCGCAGAATTTGCTTAATAGTTTACTGATTGGGAAATAAAGAAGCTGGCAATCCACATTGACAGCGCTAATAAACAAGTTTTAAAAAGAGCTAAATGATTGAACCACGCAACGGACTGAACAGAAAAGCAGAAAGTGCTGAAGTGATTCCAGCTAAGAACTCTCCAAATAGCAGCAGCCGAATGACCAGTTGGTGATTTTTAATTTCTCTCATCAAAAGTCAGGGTTAAGGCTTTGTAATGTTGAGGAGTTGCATTAACTCCTCACTTAAAATCCTTATGTTGGTCTATACCAGTGATTCCCAAAGTGGTCCAGGTGGATCTCCATGACATGATCCGGTGACATGAAAAAAATATGGGGGTCCATGAGTAGTAAATGGGGGTCCACGAAGATTTATCTGGTTTCGATGTAAATAACCAAAATGGTTGCTTCATAGCCTTTTCATTTAACTTTAATTTCTTTTAGTGGTGTATAGTGCTGTTGACACACTGCTGCACTTACCGTTACTTTGTGTATTCATACCTGGGCCACCTGCAGACTAAAAAGAACTGGATTTTGGTATGACATTGAGTGGGGCGCGGCAAAAATTGCTGGCGGCAGATATTTAAGCACTTGTGTCTTTTTAATGCTACAGTATAGTACGCCACCATTACCTTTGTTGAAGAGGTTCTATAATGTTGAGTTCCCTGAAACTGAATGCTGGTTTGATTCCATCGCTGAGACCGGACTCACATATTGTCGAATCTTCACTGATGGCTCCAAAACTGACTCTGGGTCATGATCTGGGGTCTTTTTCGAGGTTAATGGAGATAAGCTTCACTTTTCTGTAGGGGAATATGGTTCGGTCTTCCAGGCTGAGGTAATTGCAAGAGTCAAAGCCATGGACTACTTGGTGGAACACAGGTGGAGAGGAAGGAGTTTACGTGACTGCAGTGACAACCAAACTGCACTTAAGGCATTGACCAGCCCTCTATTTAAGTACTTCCAAACTAAGGAAAACGAGGTTTTTTTTACTCTGGGTGCCAGGTCACTGTGGAGTACCAGGCCAGGCATTCCTCGGTCCGCACGCAGTCTTAGCACTCCCACCTTCGGCAATCGAAGCCACCATCAGAAACTGGGTGAATACTTCGCTAAGAAATTACTGAGAGGCATCGAGGGGATGCAGGTGGGCAAAACTCATGTTGCATCCAATCTCACAAGGTTCATCTAATTTTTTACTCTCACTGAGCAGGCGACACTGCAGACAACTTGCTGGACTGCTGACTGGTCACTTCACGTGGCACAAACACCTGACTATGATAGGCGTAAATAAAAAGTCCATTTGCCCATCTTGCCCTGAAGATGAGACGGTGGTACTCTTTTTAGCTTCTTGTTTGCTTGGTTATCGATTTTTTTAAACTTGTTCTTTTCTCTGTTGTCAGTTTCTGAGTTCAAAGTTTGCACCTTGATGATGTCACTCAACAGTTTTGCGCCGACTCCGGAAAGCGATAGTATTTTTCATGGCTGAATACAATCAATGCTTGCCATTGCCTGCCGAAGGGCGACGGCTATTAGAAAGATTTTTTTATGCTTTAATTTTTGATGTTGGTCGAAACTGGGCCCGAACCCAGGCTCTGTGAAAGAGTATGTTCATGAATTCTAAAAGTTATTTAAAAATTGCGATGCAATGTGGAACAATAGGATGGGTACCAAATGAAAGGAAAAATTGTGTAGAATTAAAGCAAGTTTTAGATTTTTGGTTCGCAAAGACGAATAGGCACCTACTCCAAATGCTCGGTGGTCCGGGTACCTGGGCAGTATGGTAATTACTATCGATTAATATCCATCCCTTCAGATTTGTTTATAATTTACTGGCGAAAATACTTCAATCTTAGACGTGGGAAAGCTGGGTAGGTTGCTTTAAAGAATGTAAAGTCCATTCTAGGCTATGTTTATTCAGCAAACCGCGACAGTATCTAAGTACCGATCGGATAGTTGTATGTCAGATTTGCCACAAAAAGCATAAGCTGTGATATTGTAAGAAGAAATAACTCTTTTGACTGCCTCCGTTCCACCATTACGAATGCGCTTTCCTAGATGGACGTCTCTCCAAGTGAGAAGGAGAAAACACGAGATTGCCTTTTTTTTTCAAAACTACTCGAAATAATCAATATAGCCACGAAGCTATAGGCTAGATGTAGCGAAACTGCGTTTTTAGTTTTTCTCTCTGACTTCAGAATTTTTTCCAAGGACTTTTATTAAATATATCTACTAAATTCAGTGCAATGTAGAGTAGCAAATAAGAGCGAAAATTCTTTAGAATGGGCACTGATTTATTTATGAAAATTAAGGCACAACAAGTATGCCTTCACACCATTCACATTTCACGCTTAATGAATTATTTATAAACCCACTTTATACAAAAAATCACCTTCTTCAATCTGGCGGTGTTTGTGTGCCATAGAAAGTATGCGTTTGTATTTGAGTGGCAACCTTAATTTTATACAAATATACAGACTAACACAAAAAACAGATTTGGTTAATTTTGAGACCTTTTCTCGCTCAAGCTGCTCAGCTTACGTTGACTGCTAATGCTTATAAATTTTAATTGAAATTTGCCGAAGCAAAAATTAGACGAATTATGAAAACGCAAAAATATTAAATCAAAAAATTATGAGCAAAGAACTTTTGACGAAGAAAATAGCACTTAATACCAGTAAGAAAATTGGTTGAGAAAAGCACGAACTACTTCAATTAATAAATAAGTTGAAAATATGTACATAGGTAAATAAGATTGTTGGCATTGGCCAACTAAATCTTCTTCATTTAGCCTTTTTTCGTTTGATTTATATTTCTATTTGCATGCCTATGTGTACGTTTATATCTCGTTTCAATTATTATTATATACTTGAGTATGGCAAGTTAAACTAGTAACTATTTGTTGTAAATATTTTTCTCGATGCCCAATCTAAAGCACATAAGTATGTACATATATATTTAATTTGTAAACTGTGTATGGCTTCTAGAGTCGCTTTTCAGTTTTTGTCAGAATATACATACATTAAAAGTATGTATTAAAATGTATAAATTACATAGAAAGCACTCCTTATTTATGTAAATTTGTTTAGAGCGAGTAACGATTTTTTAGCAATAATTTTTTACAAAAAAAAAAGCTGTGTTTTTCATAGAGGCATACAAATTTATTTATCTTTGTAGTTTTTAGCTGCTAATAGGCCGACGACTTACGCACTCAATAAAAGCATGCACAAGTGTATAAGAATTGCAGTACTTAGCATAAGAGAAAAAATGAGATAACAAAAGTTGTCTTCTAAGCTTCATGAATTATATTATTCATCGCAATGAACTTTTTTACATAGCCATTTTCAAACCATTTGCCAATTATTGAATTTCAATCAAATTTTCTATTTTCTTTCAATGAATTACATACGCTCACATATATATATGTATATACACATGCACTTAAAAATTGAACAAATCAGCGTTGCATGACTGCGATTAAGTGACATGTTGCAATTTTTTCGATTTGAATTTTACTCACATTTCTTATGTACGTCAGTACTTTTATGTTCGTTCATATATTTGGTGTTGAATGATAATTACAAGTGAAAGTTTTTCCCAACTAAAATTGATCAAGCATGGAAGCAAATGAAAATTGACATGACCTCTATGTAATTATGTATCTATATGTGTACACTAGGGTGGTGAAAAAAAGTAAATTCGGAATATTAGTGCTCTCAACCCCTAGGATTGTTCTATATTGAAAAAATTATACACCTATTTGTTTATTTTGAAATCAAAAAATATTCAGAGGTCGCTCAAAGCGCTTAAAATTTTCCAAGTATTTTATATGAAAAAAAAAACTTTCATAAAAATTATATAGAATTCTTGAATGCCTCTCTTGAGAAGACTCCCAGTGATGATATTCAGTGATTTATTCAACCATTTTTTCATAGTAATTAATTTTATAGGTCCGCCAAAAACCCCCAAAAATGCAAAGGAGGGATCCAGAAAAAAATCTTTAATATTAAAAATTGGTTAAATAAACAATTGGGTATTATTATTGAGAATCTCCTGAAGAAAAGCTGAGTTTTCCGATCGAAAATTATTGATTTTCAAGAATTCTATACTTTTTTCCCCCATATACATTTTTGGTTCACCCAAATGTACACTCATGGTCATGCCCACAGGTGCATATGTACATACATACATATGTATGCAAGTTTTACTATTTTTCAGTAATTATTAGTAACAAAACTGGTGCAAATTCTTAGATCCGCACGAAATGGATTTAATTTCATTTCATTGTATTTTTGGCTGCTGATTAATAGTGAAGTCTTGCAGTGAGGTAACTATCATTGCATATTACAACTATGCGCACAAATGTGGTTAAAAATTTTAATCAAGGACTGCAGTTATAACTAATCTGTACTCTGGATCCGTTTACACAGAACTCGCTGAAGACGTTTTTAGGAAAAGGTATTTCCCAAGCTGACTTCAGCTCAAAACTTTTTAATTAATTTTTAATTATGTATCTCAAGGAATTGATTAAGCCATACCAGTGTGCCGGTCTGTCCGTGGATACGATAACTCGTGAAAAATATGTGATATGTGAAGGAAATTGTATTGGACGTTGTCCTTTGTTCAATGCCAAGTGCGATGCGAAAAGAAGAAAAAGCACGCCCATCTGCCATATAAGGGAAGTTAGTAATAATGCGAAAAGTGCAATAAATTAGTAACTACTTCAGCTGGTTCTCTCTAAATCGATATATGCAATGACCTCTTAGCAGAAAATTATATAAACATTAAAACATTATAAATTTTTTAGATATTATTAATTAAAAAGTAATTTAAAAAACTAGTAAATCCCCGACGCTGTTCTTCCCTCAGTTGGAGGTCAGCGATTATAGCTGCCTGACAGGGTCAAGTACTTGGACCTGATCCTTGACAGGAAGTTTTCGTGAAGGCGAAACATCGTTAAAGAGGCAAGGAAGGCATCAGTGGCCATATATTGCTAATTATGTTTTATGGTGCCCTAGTCTGGTGAAACTAATTGAAAAAGGCTACACCAGCTAAGCAGATGAAGCTCGTACAACGGGCTGCTTTAATCGGTATTGGTGGGGCACTGCGGACCATCCCCACATTAGCACTGAACGTAGTGCTGAACGTAGTGCCTGTCGACGTCTCTGGCAAAATTGCCGCAGCGCAAACGGCTATTTGACTCACCGAAACCGATTGGTTAACCCACTTAAGGACTAAACACTCTGAAATTCTAGGGAGTTTCGATTTTATCCCTGATCGCACAGATTACTGCGTCACTGAAATGGCTCCTAGGAGCTTCTCCTCTATCCTCCTCAAAGGAGGATTGGGCAGGGCGGAACTTCTGGAACCAAACTGGAGGACAGGGTTGGTGGTGGGGTCTTCTGTCGAGAGCTTTCCATCAGTACGAAGTTCAGACTTCCGGACATCTGCATTCCAGACGAAAGTGGCTGATATCAAGGAGGTGGTGGATTAACTGCTCCGGAGTGCCATGACAGTCAGGGAGGGGAGTATTCTTTCTGATAGCCAAGCAGCTATCAGGGCCTTGAGTACGTTAAACGTGCGCTCTATCCCAGGTGCCCAGCGTTTGTGAGGCTAAGGCTATAGTAATTTGGCAATCACATTCTTAATAGCCCCGAGGAGCTCTGGATCATTAAGATTGAGTTGAATTCGTAAATAAATAATCGGCTAGGGGCGCTTTGTCGACTAAATATTGGTTGCCATTCAGAATGTGTTATGACAAAGGACAATCTGCTAATGGTCTAAGTGAACCCCTGTTAAATGGGACTGCCACTTACCCCAACCTTACCTATTTAAAAAAACTCAGTGCAATGTAGGATAACAAAATGGAGATCAAACAAAAGAGAAAATAATGTAAAATTATAAGCTTAAAAATAAAAAAATATTAACAGGGCTTTTTAAAACCTATTCGCCCTTTTAAACGAAAAACTGACATTCCTTAAAGTTGTACGGAATTTTCTCTTTGATTAGGTACCCATATTGTTATTCTGAATATATTGCACGGAATTTTTGTAAATAATTTTTTGAATTAACCATATTTTTTTTAAATTTAATCCATGGGTGCGCCCGGTATATAAATTTCGGTTTTGCCCGAGATTATGCTTCTTTACTTACACACATATTGATTGTACAAAAATCAGCTTAAGATTTAAATCTGCTGTCATCATTACAAAAAGTATAAATTAGTTAAAGTTACAAGTTTTAAAATTTCAACCCGCAAAGCCACTATTCTCTAGTAGCAAATTTAAAAAATGCTTCAAATATATTGTACTAAAACTAGAAAGCTCATCTGCATCCACATATCAAAACATATATATTTGTATTTTTGTCGAATAAGAAGAATGCAACCCACTATAAATTTTAAGTTATATTTAGAGTTTCACCCAATAACAACGCGTGCATCCTTCAACATGCTTGTCAACCTTTACTGCTATCCTTTGCGCATAAATTTAGATTCGTTTTCCGAGTACGTTCGAGCATTAATAGCGTTCAGTTGTTTGTTTCGCTTCAATGAATTGACGTTGAAATTGTGCATTTTTACGACGCGACATATTGCACCATAAAATTTTAAATTTGATTTGACGATATTTAAGTAGTAAATATCTTAAAATACCCAACTAGCGGCATTCTGTAAACGAACGAACAAAATAATAAACGAAACAAGCAACTCAAGCGCTTTATTTGTATATACAAAAATATTATTCAAACTTCATAAATAAACTTACCTTTATTTAACTTTCAGCTAGTGTTGTTATTGTTATTGTCATTATCATAAGTCTCTTATTCGTAGCGGTTGATTAGATACACATTCACGCATTAGTGGCTGAGCCGCTCCCCGTGTACATACTTGGCACGACCGACCATATTGATTGGGTTATACAGTTATTTTGCAAATGATGACTCGAGGCGCGAAAGGGTTGAGTGGAATATGCACACGCGCGTACGTTAGCAGCTACGCGCACCTACATATGTACTTACGTATGCATGAAGTGTTCAGCTTGTTATTGCTAGCGCGTCGCGCTTATCAACATATTTTCTTAGGAAAGACATTCGCAAACCTTAAGTGGTTTCGCGCATGAAAATTTTTGCACTTTCAGACATATACGTTCGTTCATTAGGGTCGCTTGTCGAAAAACAAGTGCACATTAAATAGGTAGCAGCACTGGGGCAAAAACAACAAGCTTTTGTACTCTAAAATGTTAAGAAATATAAGGAAAATCTGACATTTTAAAGTAAAATGTAAACAAAAATGACAACTTATGGAGCGCTTCGAATGCAAAAATAAAAATTCAAACGTGCTGATGCTACCTATTCAATGTGTCTTGGTCCTTGCCCAATACGGATTTTATCTCGCTATGATTTTTTTCTTTAGATTATTTTAGCTCAGCTGCATGTATTTTGTATTGTATTTGTAAGCTGAAAAATGCTGCAAATACTTTTCATAGATATAATTTTTATGAAAATTTTTTTCAGTTGCTGGGGTCCTTTTTTGTTAGAAAATTACACAAAAAATCTCACACTATAAAGATTTATTTATATTTTTTTGATAAACTTTGTTGTGCTGTTTACGAATCCCTCAGTTAGCATCAGCTCAAAATTTTGAGAAAGAGCTGTAAAAAAAAACGTTGCTGGCAATGCTTGAGAAGCTGTAGCGATCTAGGTGTGCGATATAATAAAATTTTGCACTAAAATTAACAATCGAATAGTGAGAGAAACTAAATTTAATGGTGAAAAAATTTCCCATACTAATGTTAATGAAAAACAAATACTTATTTTTCATTAAATTGAATGACTGAGTTAACAGAAGAAGAGCTAATTAGAAGATTTTTAATAACTAGTGTTCGCCCAGCGGTTGAAATTCAACCTTTAGAATTGAAAAGGAGTTGAGGCAAGTTAAGTTGAGTTGAGTTCAGTTCAGTTAAGGTGAAGTGAATTGAAATAAATTGAGTTCAGGTAAGGTTAGTTTAGATAAGTTAGGGTGAGTTAAGCTGTGGTGAAATGGCATTAGTTGGGGTGAGTTGAGCTGAGTTTAGTTGAGGTGAGTTGAAGTGAGGTGAATTGGGGTGAGGTGAGTTGAGGTAAGTTGAGGTTATTTGAGAGGATTTGAGGATGTGATGTTAGTTGGGGTGATATGAGGGGAGTTGAGGTAAAATGCTTTGAACAACATAACATAGCATAGCTCAACATAACATAACTTAACATAACATAACAGAGCTTAACATAACAAAACATAACATAACAAAAACGTAATATAACACACATTATAACTTAACATATCATAGCATAACATAACATGAGATATCTTATTCTTCAGTTTATCTTTTTATTTACTTCTATCTTTATCACTTTATTGAACTGCAAAAAGTGATTTTGGTGAAGTTTGAGTGACTACAGCAATTAAACCCAAGGTTATAGAATTTTATACTTGCTATTTAATTAAAGCTAACATTTTCAAAAATTAGTCCTGAAAATCTAATTTTTTAGTAATTACCTGATAGTCACAGGTAGTAATTTTTGTAACTGCAGATATGAAAGCTCAAATTTGACTACGTGGCGGTGACGCTCAGGTCAAGGCGCAGGGATGGTATTTTCTGGGATTGTAGTCTAAGCCTTAGTGGAATATGCTATAAGCTTTTATTTTTCTCGAAATCTAGAGCTGATAGAAACTTTTTATCGGATCGCAATCAGCAATAAAGGTATGAAAAACAGCTTTGCCATTTGCCGCACAAAAAGTTGTTTTCGCTTAATTTTTGGTCGAAAAAAAATCAATAAATAACCTTATTCATCGCTTTTTAATATAAAAAAAGCTTATCGGTACAATCTCTAATTTACTAAAAACTATAAGTAAATATAATGTGCCTAACAGTAATTTTTCAACAGTAACTAGATTGAACTTTACAGAAGTCGGACAGTTTTTCCGGAACCATAACCAATAATCCTGCCCATAGAGAGGATAGACTTGCAGTTACGTTTAGTTCACGAAACTGAAATTATTGAAATCCTTATAAAACTGCAATAGAAACCCGTTGCACAAATGATTGAGTTACTGAAATTGACATTCAAATTTGTTTTATGTAGCACTGAAACTTTTACTGTATTCAATTTGTGAGAGAAATCTTTGAAAAAAAGTTTAAATTCGGATGTCTTAAATATATAATTTGTAAGGAATAAGTTGGAAAATGCGACCTTTAGAAGTATTATCAACATAGTTCAACGCAGGAACTACCCAAACTAAGACAAAATATTTTGTTTGCCGCCCTTTGTAAATGGGTTAAATTTTATACATATTCCGCTTGGGGAAAAATAACCGATTGTTCTTTTTTCTTATGGAATTAGGTTAGGTCACAAGGCGCGTACGCAACAGTTTACTAATAAATTACTAACGTACTCACAAGCATACATGTATAGGCAGTTACGGAGAAACAATGAACCAGTTGTGTATATATATTAGGGTGGTCCAAAAAAAAAGCAAAGTCGGAAATTTAAAGCTCTCACCCAATATGATTGTTCTATACCGAAAAACATTATGGTCGCTCAAAGCGCTCAAAGTTTTCCATGTATTTTATATGGGAAAAAAAACAAGTTTTCGTAAAAAACGGTATGGAATTCTTGAAAATCAATATTTTGCGATCGGAAAACTTCATTTCTCTTCAGGAGATTTCTAATGACAATACCAAATTGTTTATTTAACCATTTTCTATTATTAAATTTTTTTTATAGGACCCCTAAAAAACCTCAAAAAGATTAAATAAACAATTGGGTATTTTTACTGGGAGTCTCTTGGAGAGAAATGCAGCTATGCGATTGAAAAATTCCGACTTTAAAGCATTCTGTACAAAATCTTGTTTTTGCCATATAAAACTCATTCAAAACTTTGAGCGACCTCTAAAGATTTTTTTATTAAAAAAAACGGGCATAAAGTTTTTTTCAATATAAAACAACTCTGGGGGCTGAGAGCATTAAAACTCCGACTTTACTTTTCTTACAGGCCTTTTTAGACCACCTTAATGTATGCATATACCTATGTACCTAAAAGTGCCTCCGCGGTAAACCTAGGCGTTTGAACAACCAACGCAAAATTGGCGCACAAATTTCAGCACAATATTTTCATAAGGCCATGTAAGTGCATACTTATGTATGTATTTATTTTCGACATGTTACAATTTGTTGCTTTTTTTCTTATTTCCGCATACGTGCCACGCTGGGGGACTAGTTGGTATCTACATAGAAATACATAGAATACATACACTTGCACAAAACACTATGGCCACTGCCGTTGTTTGCTCTTGAAGTTTTAAGGTCTCTTGGGTATGCTGCTGCGCCAAACAGCTTTTATTTCCTAGCTTGCTTATTTTACTTCGTTTTTTTTTTGTATTATTTGATTCTTTTTTTTCGTTTGTTATTTTTGCTGCTATTTTGTGCAGTCAATGTAGAGTTCGTAAATTAGAGTTTCGTTTGCCTAAATTTAACTAACTATAGTTTTCAGCTTCGCACCATTACCCTGATGAGCGCAAAGTTCACTGTCACAGGCAGTATTGCTCACACTCACCGAATTTCTCGCAAAGTCTTTTCCGGTGCGATGGCCTTGCTTTTAAATACTTGGGTTAGAATTCCTTTCCACTTGGCTTCACTTTTCTCCTTCTACCGTTAAGCACACCTTTTATTATTATTTTTTTCCGTGTTTACTTCTACATTTCTTTTAGCTTCTCAACCACATATTGACTTCCTTGCGCCGGATGTGAAATAACCTGCTTTCCGCGTTGTGGCTAAATTTTCTTAATACTGTTTGTAAATTAACTTTTCCTAATTTCCTTAATACCTTTTGTTTTATTAGTGCGGAACATGAAAACTAAGTTGGTTTGAATTTTTTGTAACACTGCGCTACAAAGTTCACTTGAATGTGTTCACTTTTCAGCTTTATAAACTGATAAATGGACCAGATTTTAAATTATTTTCTTGTTTAATTTTAAAAACAATTTATTTGTTAAATTCGGCAAATTACTTTAAAGACTAAATTAATAAAATCAATCAAATGGTTCCAAATGCCTTAAAAGCCTGGCTACCGGCAATATAGATAAACAAGTCAGTTAAAACTTGTAGCAACTTTAAAAAATTCAATACATTTCTCTTAAACATTTTTAATTAAATTCAAATCGTTTGTTAAAAATGGCAACATTTGGCCTTCATTCAAAAGAGGCTTTTATGCTTAATTCCTTTCCTTGGCTTAGAGCTAGGTTGGTATGTGGGTCTTTACCATCGCAGTGGCAGGAGTAATAGTTAGGTACTTAGATACATTATATACCTAAATTGAGTGGTATACCAGCTGACCAACTGACATACTTACATATGTGGCAGCCCACTAGCTTAGCTTTATAGAGACGATGAAGAGAACCTAAACAATCATAAATACAATATTTTTACCCATTCTGGCTCCCAGGAATACCACGGAAAAAATTGAGAGATCTTTTATGATAAAATAGTGTGCCATAGGTGACGTCCTACGTACGGAGAAGGCCGTCGATATCTGCGAATACTTTTTTAAAATCTCTTATGCTCATAGTAAAAGAGTGGATACCTAAAATAAAAATAAGGTCTGTAAATTGCAATATCTTTAACCCTTAATTAGGCGCATGGGGTCAAGGCCATTTCAGGTTGAAAACAAATATTACCTGGAGTGCTTGGAGCGTGCTTGCGCTCTTTCTAGCTCCCTAACTGCACCCAGATCAAATTCAGGTTCTAACGCACGAAACGATACCAGCAGAGAGGAGTGAACAAGGTGAAACAAGTCTCAACTGGCGCAGTTTGAAAATAACCAATAAAAGTAAATCGGAAACGGAATAGACTTATCGGACGATTAACGTTAACTTAGGTAAGTTACACTTTTCTAACAAGGTGAATTATTTGTTGGTAAACCGTTGTTGATGACAAGCTTTCGTGGAACTCAAACCCAGCTATACAAAAATATGCACGTGAAACTATAGATTTTATAACGATGGCCGTGTGGATGATCCACCTAAGTCGGCAGCCACTTCTTAAACGCCCTTTCTCAGATAATTTTTCAACAACGCCCTATTTCAGAATTTGATTGAAGAACGCCCTATTTCAGAATTGAGATCAAGAACGCCCTATCTCAAAACACCACATTTCAGCACATTTTCAATATATTTTCGTTATGCCGCGTACTCAGTTTTTAATTTTCTCTTCAATCTAATTTTTTAAGGACATTAAAGTTTCAAAATACCAAATTTTTTTTAATTAGTTTGAAATACTTTTACTCACTTACTGACATGAATATGTCTATGTATCAAAAGAAAGACGATATGTACAGTTATTAAAAAAAATTGTATTTACTTCTCGCCAGGGCAAATAGATAATGTACAATAATATCTTGAAAAATGCATCCTTAAATATCCTTAAATTTTTTTAATGAATTTTTTATGAAAATAAACAATAATTATAGTACATACAAACATATGCACATGTGCATATACAAAGCAGAAGAGCTGGGCAGGCATAGCCGAGACATATCGGATAAGCCCAAACTTGATTACCTGGTGTACTAATTGCTCATTTCCTTAAGAGGGTACCTGGGTAGGTGTATATGGATGGAGGTTATGATACACGGAACTAATGGGAAAACATATATCCATTTTCCAGGCTGAAGCATAAGTCATAGAAAAATGTGCGTATTTTAATATCAAGCGAAACTACCGGAAGCAGAACATCGCGATCTTGACTGACAGCCAAGTGGATATCAAGGCACTCAAATCTTATCAGGAAACATCTAAACTTGATAGGCTGAATACTCTTGACCATGCTGCTATTAAAGGAAACGAAATTGCCGATAAACTTGCGAAGTAAGGAGCATTAACCCCTTTCAACGGCCCAGAGAATTTCTGTTGCACAGGAAAAGGGGCACTCTCTGCCCTGGTCCTAGCTGGACTAATAGACACACCTTAAAAACACGAAGGAGGCACAATAGATGTTGAGGCCATAGTGCTTTATCCCCAACAAAAAATAAAATCAATAATATTAACATACAAAGCATATAATAGGTACTTATTTAATAGACGAGGAAAGCCATAGCCCGAAGGTTTAAATATTTTTTTTACGTTATTTTAAAACAACAAGATTAACGTAGTATTACTACAGTATTCATATATCGTTAACATACATATAATTTTTTCTCGAAAAAATTATCTCAAAATTCTATGTATATTTAAGGACACATTCTTGAAGAAATCACATTGGGCATCATGCAAAAAAAAGTGAGCTTAAGCTCTGGCTCAATTTTTGCACTGGTGAAGGGAGTTCAAGCTCAAGCATTCGTACTGAAAATCGAGTCGGAGCTTAAGCTCACTTTTTATGAAGAGGTCCGTTAATTTAGTATATTTATCCCATGAAAAGGTAACAAAAAATTTTTTGAATGGCTGGATAGACCATATTCTTTCGTTCGATATCCATATTAATATTATTGCGTGAGTATAATATTTAAAACGGTTTTTCGTTAAAATTAAGTCCTTTGAAAATTTAAAGTCCTTAAAAAAATTAGACTAATTAAAAATCTATAGTTTCACATGCATATGAAATTTTTCTTGGATAAATTTCACGGTCTCACGGTGTATTATCAACGAGACATTTACGTGGTTATTTTTATTTAATATTTACAGCATATTTCCAATGAATAGCTATGCTATTTTCTTCTATTTGTTTTAATTTAATTTTATATTATTTTAATTTATGTATTACATACATTTTTATTTACATATTTAGGCATATTCTTTGTTATATACAAATTTACTTTTCATAGTATTTTTTATTATTATATTTGTGGCGTTTTTACCGCTACTTTATAGATAACTATTTGATTTTAGATATTTTTAAAATTAAAAAAACACCATTTTAGTCATTCGCTTTGCAAAAGTTTGCCTTTATAAAAATCATTGTTTTATATTAGCAATTTATAAACTATTTTTTGCTCTATATTTTTTTAGACTTTTGTCATTTTATTCCACTTTTTGCACTTCCTTTTAAACACTTTACCTTGTAACCGCAGCAAGTGTGCTCTTATTTGATAAACATTGCCTCCTGCAGTTTTTCATGGTTTTAGTAAATTCCCTAATTACAGTCCTGCATTTAAACAATTTACATTTTTTATTGTTTTATATATGTAAAAAAAAATTCGGACGAATCAATTAAAATATTTGCACTTCATAAAATATTTCAAAACTCTGAACACAGCATCATTTTTTTGTTTGTTATGAAATTAAAAAAAAAAAAGTTTTAGCACATTTCGAAACGTAGTTTTTCTTTTTAGATAATGAAGTTATTTTTTGTTGGGTTTTACTGAAGTAGGCATAAAAAATTTAACTCGCGCAATCACAAATTCAACCGAAGAAACCTCAGTACACAGCTATCTGTATATATACACTTATTAATATGTTTTTTTTTCAGCTAAATTAGATTGATTATATTAAACATTTTTGTTTAAACAATTTTCTGCGAATTCACTGCTCTTTAAAGATGTGTTTAAGTTTACTACTTTTCGCTGCTAATTCTTAAAAACAAAAATGCATTTGCTGCAACATCCGACTGCAACATCCGTGCACACACACACACAAGTGCATTTTTAGCTAGTGCCACTAAGTCTACATATACCTCGCCACCGACAGTCTGTCGCATTTTTCACTAGCTGCTCTACTTAATCATGTCCGACTGCTTTCATTTCCGTTCACATTTACTTAACACAGGCCTTTCTTCCGTTCGCTTTGTTGCCGCTTTCAAACCGCTTTATTGTCGCTTTCAAACCGTTTAGCCGTTCATACATACATACGTCCAACTGTCCGACCGCTCGCTGAATCGCTTACGCCACCGCTGCTCGTCTCGCTTTTCACGTTCGCTGTCACCGTCACCGTTACCGTTACCGTTACCGTTACCGTTAATTTCCTTACCGCAATTCGTAAATATTCGCTTGAAAATTTTTGCGTTTCGGCGTAACTATGATTTTGAGTTTTGTTTGGCGCGTCGTCATTGTCGGCATCCGTGCAGTGCGTCACAGCGAGCATTACATGTTAAATGGACAACGCATAAAAACAAACTGACTCCGACTCCACTGACACAATGTGACACAAACAATTAGCGCGACTCGGTTTTCACGATTCGATTGCTTGCTGCTGCCATGGAGCTTCCACATTCGCTAGCTGGCTCGCCTGCTCGGTTTTTGTAGGTTTTCTTTTTTTTTGTGTGCCTTTTTTTCTTTCGTCTTTCTTGCCACGCTTGCTTTAACAGCAGCATCGTCTTGCAAGTGACGGCAGGTGGCAACGGTGTTGATGCCTTTGGCGGTGGCTGTGACCATGGCAGGCGCGCCGGCTCCGTGCCATGCGCACCGCCAACAGCCAGCAGCCAACAGTCAACGCGAAACCGTTACAATATGCATTGAGGTGGTGTTGAAGTTTGTCGGATTTCGTGCTGACAGTTTGCTGTTAATGTTTGCTGTTAAGCAGCTACTGGCTGGTATGAGGAGCAGTATGGAATTATGTTAATGTTATTAAGGACGAAAGTCCTTGCGTCAGTTTATGGCAGGCTTAACTGGATTTGGGTGTTGGCAGTGCAAGAAGCTTTAATGCTAACATTTGGCGCGAACAGTTAAGAGAGTGAGTTACCAGCTTAAGCTTTCACTCTTATTTTATCGATGTAAGTAATGGAAAATTCGTGTGGATTCTATGTTGAGATTTTTAGAACTTTTGTGTTATGTTTGTGTAAATGCAAATACGTCTGTAGCATGTATTTATGTATGTTCGTATATATGACTGCAAATTAACTAAAAGTTTAATGCATCAGAAAGTCATAACCGTTATTAATATGGTCAGCAAGCAGGAGGAGGAATTTTGAAAGCCAGTATGTCGTAAAGGCAAAATCACTGCCAGTAACGAATGTGCATAGATTACGCTGTGCGACAAAAACCCAAAAAAATTTCAAAACACATGAAAAACTTAATATATATATCTAAGCAAATAAGGGCCAAATATAAAAAAACTGCGTTTTTAGTTTTTCTTTCCGACGCACAGTGTTTTGACTGTATGAAGGGCCATATATGACTACATGAAATTGCCTGCCACATGTGTCTCATTTCAAGACCTGAAGAACCGGTACTTACATTTTTTTACTAAGAATAGATAAATACCGAATAAACGACAAATACATTGCCCCTAAATATTCCATCACAAATAAAGAATTGATTAAAGTGGAAAAAGAACCATTTGCTTTAATACAAAATCAACCTTCAAAAGGAACTTATTTAATTATTTTCTGTTTTCGACCTAAAAACAGCATGAAGTTTTAGAAAAAAAAAATTAAATAGTTTTTTTAGTTTTTGCGACCATGAAAATGGATTGGATATTTAGAAGTCTTGTTTTGCGATATCCCTTCTCCTTCTCGAGATATTGGGTTTTGTAATTTTTTTCAAAATAGAGCACTGTGCAGCGTAGTCAGAATGAAATTTATTAAGGAGGCCTAGTGTGTTCGTCCTCTTAAAGTCAGGCCAGAGTTCTCTGGCTATTTTGAAAGTCTGTATATCCGACCACCTTTTCCTAGTAAACCAATTTCTCTTTGAGCGACTCTGAGGGGCATCGCTGTGCAAAGGCATCGGATTTCTCCAAGTAGGCTCCTGCCTTCGCCAATTCATCGGTCATCTCATTGCCTTAAATGTTTTTAAGGCCGGGAACCCAAGAGAGACGCTCACTGACGCAGACTCTGAGTATAATTCCGTTTATATATACTTATTTTTCCTTAATATGTAATCTTTTAAAAACAATTGTTGCAAATTTTCAAGGATGCAAAAGGTTACAATTTCGAGAGGACATTTTCAATACTTATTCGTGATTTTGGACCAACAAAATTTTAGGTTTTCAATTCTATGCAATTTTCTTTTTTATTTGATACCCATATAGTTTTTGTACATAGCACTAGATTTTTTAAATAATTTATTAAATTACTCATATCTTTGAAATTTGATGGTATTTTAAAAAGATGCCGGACCCTCATTTTCGCGAGTATATTTTTACAAGCTTTTATTTAGCTTGCTTTGTATGAGTGTATGTTTGTTTCGGTCAAATCTTGAAAATGACATTTAATCAGCTTCCCGATAAGCTGGAGGACTCAAATTTTAGCTTAAAACCTGATGAAAAAATGCAATATGACATCTGAGTTAGTCCGCTAGGTGACGCTGAAGGCGAGGTATTTCGAAACCCCGTATCTATTTGATTCATATTTTAAATTTACATTTCCCAAAAAACTTAGCCATTGGGTGGCGGGGGTCGATATATTTCTAAAACCTTCATCTATGATCCGATTCAGTTTATATTTATGCTGTATACTACTAACATGAAAAAATAATAACTTTTCACAAAGTTTTACTGGTAGGTGTTGCAGGAGTCTAGGTATTTGGAATACCCATATTTATGGTCCGATTTGGTTTATGTTTAGAAAGCTTGTTTTTAAAAACATTTTTTTTCTGTTGACTTATTTGTTTATAAAATTTGCTGTCGCACGGTGTCTTTCTTCCTCAATTCCTCTAATACACACATGTATTTCTCTACAATTAAGTCGTTCCCTTTACATTTATGTACATATTCCACTATCAGGCGTTTATTAATTTTAGTCATTATCCAGAATTATAAAACATCAGTGATCACTGAATGCATGACATTTTCAACTAATTTTCTTTAGGTTTTGTTAGTTTATAGTATTCGGCATTACCTCGTGGAAGTCCCTTAGAGTCAGGGCTAGTTTGTAAAACCATTGGTATTCTGCGAAACTAGATTGCTCTGAGGCCATCCATATCATCAAAGTAGATACTAATCGTCAAGAGCTTTTGTTCTTCATTTTGCTCGTCGTCTGGGTAATGGCAGAAAAGTGTTATATGATTTTCTGCTTATTCTCGTTCATGCCAGCTCTGCAGTACTCATTCCAGGGCGCGCCACGTCTAGCTGGGTATTTATTTTAAAATTAGATAAAACTGTTTGATAAGAACTTCATTTACCATGCGCAATTGATGTAGTCTGGCTTTCACCACGCATCGCGTAACAAGTGCGAGAAGTGCGCTTGGGTGTGTGCTACTTGAGTTTTGTACCTACTCAAGAAATTATATTAGTTTATAAGCTGAAGAAAAGTTATGTTTTCGTTTATGTAAATAAAAACAAATACGTATTTTACTTAAACCCATTCATTATTATTTAGATATGAAAAGAAATGCCTTATTAATAACTGCCATGGAATATTAATTTGTTTATTTAATTTAATAATATTAATGGGGTATGCCAAACCTCACCTAGTATGGCATGTGAGGTTTAGTCACCTAGTATACGGAGGGTTAAAGGTGTATCTCTGATATTAATCCATACCACACGTTCAGCTCACGTAAATCAAAATATTTTGGTGGATGACTTAAAATATAATAAATTTTGAAATCCCGGCGGAAAAACCGCAACTTTTTTGGTGATGCATTCTTATGTACCTGCATACATACGTATGTATATTCTATAGCAGTAAAACAAAAGCCAAGTTCTCAAGTTATTTAATTGAGAGCAAAACGCTAAGGCAATTAGCACAGCTATGCAATATGGGAAAATTACCTCACACCCATCAAATGTGGTGTGAAATGCTTTAAATCAACTTCAATGGTAAGTGAACATGCACTTGCATGAATGAGAAGAATTGCATACACTTCTAAATATACATGTGAATACTTATTTATACATATGTGCGAATCTTTCTCTGCATTTGCTAACTTGAAAAAAATAACTCTTCACCCTCCCACTTGTAAGCGATAACCAGTGGAGCGGAAAGGGACTCCAACAAAGCATGCAAACGAGTGACTGACAAGTGCTGTCCCAGCAGTGGAATACAGAGTCAAAAAGGGAAAACAACGGCTACAGTGTTAGCAACAATGGAATGGCATTGTTATAGCTCAGAGCGACAACTAACAACAATGCAAAAGAAGAAGACATGCGGCTGGAAAGAAGACGAGCGGCCGGAAGAAGGCAGACCATTATACAGCAAAATAAGTACAAATAGCAAAGTGCATGTCTATTCGGCTGGTCCTTAAACTATCCATATCTGAACTATTTTAGGAGTCACCGCATTACTTTGTTCTATATACCTATAAAATAAATACATCCAGGAAAATTTCAAAATTTTAAACAAGCGTTTAAGGGTCGCTGCCAGGCTTCGAAAAAATTAAAATTTTTTTTAAATCGCATAAAATTCCACAAAATTTTTACTAGAGATCTGATAAATATGACATATTTGAAACTTAAATTAAAAAATTTTTAAATCGCAAAAATTCCACAAAATTTTTACTAGAAATTTGATAAATTTTACATATTTGAAATTTATTAATAAGTTAAAATTTTTTTGGAATTTTCGCAATTAAAAAAAAAAACAAATAATTTTTTAAACACCTGATAGCGACCCCTACATTTTTTCTTCAATTTTAAAATTTTCGTGGTTTCTATTATTTTTAGGAAAAAATGGAGAGCTGCACCCTGATGCGGATATTTTAAGGACAAGCCTAATGTAATGTAATATAGAAAGAAAGGAAACATACCATAAAAGGAAACGTAAGAGCCAATTGATTTACCACAAGCTTTTTAGAAATGCTAGCCTTGTCTTTTTTAATTACACAGGTAGTGACACCTGTGGATTCAAAGAAATGCAGTAGTCGAGTGCGGTGCCAACAAAGTGCTTACAGTAATTAGATTAAATGCGCTAAGTGGCAATAACAACAATAGCACTATAGGTAAACATTTGTCATTTGAGCGTTATATGCAATTAAAATGCCACAGGTGTCATAACTGGCTTGTGGCAAGATGCACAAAGGTACATACATACATACTTAGAAAATGGCAATTGTTATTTAACAGTTTTAGTGCATTAACTTTGCATTAATTATCTAATAGCTTGGCATTCGATTAAGGTTAGAAATCGTAATTGCAGCATCTTATAGACACACACATATGCACTCGTACCTTCAATTTTATATATAACAGTAGATACGTATAGCAGATGTCGGTATACATACATACATGTGAAATTTGCTTATGTATATACATATGTACATATATTCTGCATCAGCTCACTAATGATCCATTACAAATAGCGAAAACTTTTCAAGTGTCAAACTTTCAAGTTTAATGCATACAAATGCAGTTTAACGCGCCTTCAAGTTTTCACACGCATCCTTTGGCAGCTAAGTGTTTTGCAGTGTTGCTCCTACGCCAATGGGTATTTACCAAACTCACTTTTTCACTTACATACATTATTCGTTAAGGATTGCTGTTAATTTTGAAGTACTTTCGATTAAGGAAATCAAGCAATTGTGCCGTTTAATTAAATTGCATTCCAATTTCAGTCAGCAACGGATGCTATTATCTACAATTTCTTTTATTTTCAATATTTTTAACCGACTTAAAAAAAAATGCAGGACGGTTATCTGTTTAGGCGCGACATTAAACTATATGCGTTTCATTTCTTCCTGAAAAACCACATGTAAAAAAAAACCCTTTACAAGCAGTTTCTGACCGTAATACTAATCGGACACTGGCATATTGAAAACATAGCTGCAAGGTTTGTGTACCCATATACGGAGTTATGTGGAAGTTATAAATACGATCACACGCTTGAAATAATGATCTTTAAAACTCTAGGGTATCACCACCACCGTCTTACTAGAGACTTTCAAAAATTAATTGGTGGGTTTAGTTTAAGTAGTGCTTCTCCTAGGCATCGCAATGGGCGTCTGTGGTCCCCAAGTAAACTTTTGACAAGAACCTATTCTAAGTAAATTTTGGCTTGTACAAAATATGAGAGAGAAACCCGTATACTTTCCACCAAGCGTAATCTAAGCATATCCACGAAAGGCATACACCTTAAACAAACAGAGAAATTACAATATATATGTATGTAGTTTTTACTCAGATCCATACGTGGATGTCACTATTTTGAAATCTTAAAATCAAAGATGAAAAGTCCACTACGCCAGCAAACTAACTTCAAACGCCTCGGTGTCGCACTCGTAAAATAAATGAAAAATAGCATATTTTAAATTTAAATTCTGCACAGACATTAAAACTGGTCACAGCACGAAATTGCCTTGACTGCAGTAAGTATTCGCTGAGAAGAGAGGAATATAAAGCGTGTCAAGCAGCTTGCTGGTCCAAAGCACTAAAACTAAGGCGATGGCAAGAATATATCTATTATTTCGAGCATTTGACTCACCAACTGTGCTGCTTAATATATCTGCTAGTGCACGCAGACAATTTCATGTTAAATCAAAAAGTCATTTTGAAAGTTCAAATGTGTTTTAGCGAATTATTTAAGCCAAAAATAAATTGGCCACTTCAAATAATGTGTGCTTGTGTGCACAATAACTCAATTCAATGGCCACAAACCAATTTCTTTCTCTGACTGCTTTAGGGGATCTGCTGATCTACGGCAGCAACTCCCCCCTTACTCGGCGCGCTCTTCTGCGCTGCTGAGCTGGAAGTGACATTTATCTACGCATTTCATGAATTTCAATGGGAATGCCAGCAACGGCAGCAGCAGTAGGGAAAAAATAACAAAAACAATAACAAATTAACAGCAAAGCAGTTAAGCATATTTTATGAAGCCATCGAAAGAAGACAACCGACAACCGACAACCAACCAACCAACAAGGCTAATAAATCGTTAGAAGCTAGGCAGCAATAATGCAAAGGGTACGTAAGAATTTAAGTATTTCTCAGGGAGCAGCTATGAGTAGTGTTGCTGCTACTGCCAATTGCTGAAAAGTGGGTAAGCAAGATTTGCAAGCTAGCAAGACAATAACTCTTCACTTTACATCTGCATTTTGCGATTAGCATCAACACCAATGCGGTGTTAGTGGCTGTGGTGATGGCAACGAGTTGTGTTCGACCAGCCGAATGCCAGTATCAATGACAGCTGCTCGGTTGTCTATCGCACACATAGCACGTATATATATATATATATTTAGTAGTAGTTGTCGTAGACTACGCCTTCAACATTGACAACGCTTGTCTGCCACTTTCTACTTTCACGCTTCAACCAACTCATTCAATATTCAAACAAATCTCTCTCATTTTCTCCCTTAACCACTGCATTGGCACAAGCAAGCATTTTGGACATAACTTAGCTAAAGATACACATCCACTCTGGGTTGAACTGGAGACACAAGTGGCTTCGATTGTAGGCATTTAACACTGTTCATGAGGGAAGGAGAATACGCAAAATTTTCAGGAGGTGGAATAAAAAATGTCTTCATAAATGAGCTGCGGAAAATTGTTCAATTGCAGGTAAGTAGATAGAGAAGGGTCGACGAAGGGCCATGTCAGCAGCTTAAGTGTATTTATTATTGAAATGTATGCGGCAGCTTTGTATGCATGGAATTCCATATAGCATAAGATGCATATGTGTTGGAAAGCTGGCTATGTCATCAATGCTGAGTATGTGAAGGTAACGACTTTGAACTCTTGAAGAACTACGACCACTCGCAAGAATGTCGGTTTCAATAAATTTTTGTGAACTTAGTCAATGTAGATCACATTTTTTATGAGATAGTTGCACACATATCCTCTGCAATAACGGCATAACTCACAATTTCATATACTTCAGTAGAGCCAATTAAAGATTTTTTATTTCGTAATTTAGCAATAATATGTCTTGGAACGTAATTATACCGGATTATTTGCAGTTGTTCTATAGGGAACATTTGTAAGCTTTCAGATTATGACTTTTTGTAAAGGTTTAGTAAGTGACGGACTGAAAAAATACGAAATAAGTAACAACTCGTAAGTAGTTGCTCGAAAAAGGTATAAGAAAGATTTGTTTCGAAAATATTTTTAAAGACAGATGTCACCGATTTAAAAGGAAATTTAAATTAAATGAAACTTAAAAAATGCTGTCAACTCAAAAGAAAAAAAGATATTGCTTTATTTCGAAAATATTTTGAATTCGGTTGCCGCCAGTTTAAAAGACTAATTAAATTTCATTAGTTACCTTAACCTTTAACAACTGTACTTTAGAAAGACACATAACTACTGATGTTGGTCTGTGCGGCCATATAAATTTTATTGTTAAGCAATAAAAATATATGTATATTGCTTCACCAAAACCAGTAAAAATATAATTTTTTTTTTACTTTGCAGAAAAACTAAAAACTTTGAACATTTTTTTAAATTAAAGTTAATTTAATTTCACTTTTATTAGCAATATCTCCAAACCACATGTTATCAAAAAATTAAAAATGTAATTCGTTTGCTTAAAGCGAAAAAGACGGTTTTAAAATAAAAATATTTACTTCAAATTAACACAAGTAAATAAAAAATTTTGCCTACTTTTACAATGACTAGAAACTAGAATATGCTTTATTAAGGAATTTTCTATGCTTTTCAGCGTTAATTTCTCATGTCACTATAAAATAAGAAAAATAGTTTTAATATTACAGCAAATTTTATTACAAATTACATAAATTAATAATAATATTAGTTCTGCTTCAAATTCAAGTTGAATTCCATTTAAGATATAATTTGACAGCTTAGAGACATTTAAAAAGCAATAGAAAAATAATTATGTCAATGCCGAGGTTGGTCTCTCAGACCACATGCAAGAAAATAAATTACAATTACTACCGCACTTCTTACCGCACACGTTTTCTCGCTACGTTGATTAACTCATTGCTGACTCGATGAAAGCTATTCGTAGGATGAAATTTATCGGCATGTAAATGAGATCTTTATTTAAATCTAAAAATTTTGTCGTGGCCTGAGATACCAACAAAAGTACTTAAGGGTTAATCAGTTATTACAATATTGATATCAAACGAAATGTTTAAGAAAGCTTTATTACGAAAACAGTTTTGAATTAAAAATTCAATTTTATTGAACATTGCAAAATGGAATATCTTTCGTCTTTACAGAAAAGATTTTCCACCTTTCCCAAATTTTAATCTATTTTTCCTGACGTAGCTAAATAAAATGTAACAATGAGATTTTGATATGAAACAAACAGTATTGTTAAATGCTTTTATTATTATTTTTTAAATTGCAGCCTATAAAAATAATTTCAAAAATGTACATACTTATTTAGTAAATTAAGTTGCTTTTTCTACTGAAATAGCCAAATTAGTTGAAGAAACTTTTTAAAAATATATAAAATAGTTTTGTGCCAACTGATATGAGTTTCCATTTTTGTTACATTTGAAATCGTAACGTTAAAGCGAAAGCTGGTGTTTAAAAAATTATCTACTAGTGACCCTCCTCTCCTTATTTAGACAAGTTTCTAAGTCTCATTTCCTTTGTGTTTCTCGTCATACGGTTTTCCTTGTGGCAGAAATCCGAAGGACTACAAAGAATTGAGGAATTACAAAAGGCATGGCTATTCAAAACTGGAACTCTATTGTTTTTTTCTTTTTTTTTTGTAGAATAGAGTATCCGCTTTATTATTTTGTTGATGTATTTTTTTCTTGGCCTAAGTTTAAAGCCGTTAAATGACAAAAGAACGCCATCTGTTGCATTTGAGATAGCAATCGAAATGCCATTCCAGTCAACAATAACAACAAATAATTCATCTACGTGCGCAATGTTAAATTGAGCTTAGTTCAGAGAGAGCTTACGAGAGAGAGATAAATGCGCTTTAATTTGAGAAATTTATACGAACGAATAGTATGAATGCAACAGAAAATATAAAGTAAAATTTTATAAAGATAGAATAATAAAATTGGTGTAAAATTTTCTCAAATTGAACATTTTTATTCCTCTGAAACAATAGCTGAAAATACGTTGAGGAAGGTAGCCAGAAAACGTAGACTTACGAACTAAATACGCATGCAAATATTTTATAGAAATAAAATTTTTCCAATTTGGCAATGCCGCATAACTAACTGAATGAGACTTTTCAACTATTTTCTCAACACAGACAACGAGAGCAGCTACATGCCAGAGAGTATAACCATGAAAAGAGCGCGAAGTAGCGTAGATAGCAAAAAGGACGATACCACGTGGTCGCCCACTAATACATTGACGCACACAAGTTTACTCACAACTACAAACGCAGCCAAGTACAGATGTGTTAGAATGCAGCAACCAATACAGCTACAACAGTAGAGTATCTGAGCAGAAAAAATGCGGAAGTGGAAAGTGCGAGGATAAGTGCACAACTATAAAACTGAAATCATATACTACATACATATATATATATATATTAAGTATATGTACTGAAGTAAATAAATGCAAGCTCGCCAAAAAAACAGTGAAAGTTTATAAAAAGACGCAGCTACAATGTAAACAGCTACGCACATATTTATACACTTATGTATGCATGTAAGTGCACTTAAAGTGCTGAACAACAACAATTGCGCTTTGGAGACTGTGAAAAAGTTTATTACTATCTCTGTTTTGTTTGCATTATCTGCGTAAGCATTGGCGTTTGCGGTTTTATGCTTTGCACATCCTTTCATTGGCCATTGTTTGTCATTAAAAATGTATTTACTTTGTTTATTGCGTTCAGCTTTCTAAAACACTTGCGGTGCCATGTATGTATGTACATTAGGGTGGTCCAAAAATGCATGTTAAAAAGCAAAGTCGGAAATCACCCCCTAGGATTGTTCTATACCGAAAAAAATATACTCTCATTTGTTTATAATAATACCCTACTGTTTATTTAACGATTTTATCATCGCAACTATAATTTATAGGTCCGCCAAAAACCCATAAAACCTCGAAAAATGCAATAGGCGGACCAATAAAAAATCGTTAGCATTAAAGTCTTCCGAAGAGAGCTAGAGTCTTCCGATCTAACAATATTGATTTTCAAGAATTCTACACCATTGCTACGAAAAATTTTATTTTTCTCATAAACAAAAATACATGGAAAACTTTGAGCGCTTTCAGCGACCTCTAAATATTTTTTGATTTCAAAATAACAAAATAAGGGCGTACTTTTTTCGATATAGAACAATCCTAGGGGTTGCGAGCATTACAATTCCGACTTTACTCTTTTTGGACCACCCTAATGTATGTACGTACATATATACATATGTACATATACATATGGACATACAAGTAGTAAGCAAGCACAACTCAAGGTCAACTAGCAATTTTGGCCGACCAACAGAGTTTCTGACAGTCAATTATACACCTTTCGTTGGTCTGCTGGGTGAGCTATGTAAGCCATTTGTGTTAATTAACTAACAAATGAGTGGCGCAAATGCATTACAAATGGCTATGCGGCATACATAATATGTATATGCATGTCGTTAACTTAAGTCACAAACGCCCTAACTAATAAATCTTCTATTTTACAGGAGAAGCAAAAAATATTTAAAGAAGAAAATCAAAAACAGATAGGACTTTTTAGAAAGAGGCATATAAGTCCGCTGTTTTTGGTACTACCACTTTCAAATTTTTTAGTTAGTGACGGTCTATCTTTATATATTTTATCAAAATCCGTGAAAAAACGCAGTTTCGAAAAAGTATCGGTTAGAACCTTTGCTATATGTATTTCACTTAAATAGACGTACCTGGCGTATACGCAATGTCAGGCCAATCGAATGCCTCATTCGAATCTCATTTACAAGATTACAACATAGTAATATAATCCAAAGTATATGTAGTATATATATTATAGTATAGAAATTATAATATAATAAATCACAGATCCTATGTGTATTTCGTTGGAATTGAAAAAAAACGATGTGTTTGCGCAATTCCTATCGATCGCATATCACTGCATATTTTAACTTAAACTGCAACTGCTGCTGGCAAAAAAATTCCTCAAAAATTGTTTTGAGTTTATTGACCGCCTAGCTTATATACATACAAGTACCCACATAAATATGTACATAGTCACCCGAAAATTACCCCAAACGGTCATAAAACTTCCCAGTGAAATAATATTTCGCCGAAACTGATGTTTAGTGGCTGTTAACCAGCAAGTGTTGTGGGTTAATTACCATTTAACGCATTAAATAAATTTTAATAGCCATTTTAACGGGTCTGTCAATGCCTTCGAGCAATCGATTGCCATTTTACCAGCATACCTGCGGGTATATTTTGAAGATACCAACTGCCCAAGAGAAAATGCTAATTCAAGTAACTGAAAAGCGGTAGCGGCTCTACATAAATTTTTGCCACAGTGATAACTTTGAGTTTTTTATTGATTTTTCTGTCATTTAACAGGTCATGCGGCTATTGGTGTGAAAGTTCATTAAACTAAATGTCAGAAATAATTTCTGGTGGAACATCAGAATTTTACATGCGAATAGCAACACCAGGGGTAGCTATTAGCAGATATTTTTTTTATTTGTTTATTTATTTATTTGTTGTGTAAGCTAGCATTTAATGGATTTTATCCGTGGCGTTTAATGGCGATTTCTTTTCTCGAAATAATGTTGCATTTATTATGCCCTGCGCCTGGGCTGTCAAGTTTTCGTGTTCTTTTCTCAGCATCTTCACATGCATATTGCGAGCTCGCTCTTTAAAATGTTGCACTCTGATAATGTTGCCATATATGAAGGTGAAATTTTTTTCGAGAAAAGAAAACGCCATAAGTTACAATTTAACTTTTGTTATATCAAAGTGGCTCAGCAATTTTCAAAAACATTTTGGTAAAAATTGCTTTCTTTAATGCAATTTTTAAGTACATGGCTCGACTTTGACTTAACAATAATATTTTGAAAAAATGTTATTAAACTATACAAAAAAAAATTATCTGAAAGTTTACAAATATAATTTAGAACGTTTGTTTATTGCCCCATTCTGATTACTTTTGTTAACTTCTAATACTGTTTCGCTTTCTCGCAAATATCGTAGAGTTATAATACTAAACTTTATTCATCAATCAAATATAAATAGAAAAAACGAAATTGTATAATTTTTATAGGGAAGGGAATTCAAGACATGCAACTTTTCGGCATTAAATATCGATTTATTATTTATCGACATTATCTCTGAATTCAGTTTTTTTTTTGTTAACAAAAATTCATGCCAAAGATATTGAAAGCATTTATATAAATACATACATTTGTACATACAACACAGCAATTAACAGGAAAGCTAGTCAAAGTCATTAACAGACCTTTTGTTGAATAACTTGGGACAGAAAGAATGTAAAGATGTGTAAATGCCTTTTGTCTTTGTACTATTCTGCAGCCAGATTCCAACATTCGCCTTCGCTAATTTCCCCAAAAATCTCCAAAAGAAAAGCGGCGCGTGCTCTCATACTGCTGGGATTCGGCTGACTACACATTACATTTGCTACTTTTTCTGTAGCTATTGTCAGAATTCCATTGTTGAGATTACGAGATTATTCTACTAAATTCCAACAGAAACATCTACGTGCCTATTCTACAACCAATCAGCGTTAATGCTCGCACCGCTATTGCTACTTTGCGACATTCATAATATACATATATATATATATATGTATCTACGTCAGCAGATAAATATTCAGCAAACGAACCCATCAAAGCAGTCAATGGTTTCTCAACGCTTTTTAATGGCGATGAGGGTAGCTCATTTGACGAAGAAGAGCCAGGACCAATGCCAAGAGATGAAAATCAAATCCTTCGGCCAGACCAAAATGATCCAATAGTAGCAATAATGAGTCTTAATGACCGCAAAGCCCTTGTAATCGATGAAATACCTGCCGTTTTGTTCAAAGTTAACGGCGAAAAGTTGGCTGGGCGCATGTACAAGGCTAGTGGAAAAGTAACTTTTTTCCGATTATTTTTTTCAGTGTTTTTAATGATGCAATTTTGTCACAGACATTCCAAGTAAACAAAAAACACATAAAGCTTATTTTTATGTTGGCCCGTTGATTTTTAATTGATTTTAGAAGTCAAATATACAAAATTTTCACGAAAAGAGGGGATTTCAGGGCTGTATTCAAAATGATCTCATTTGATTTTGGTGACAGATATTTTGATTCGGAAAAAAAATCTGCCTTCGGACAAGTATCTTCTGTAAAAAAAAAGGAATGTTGTTTGAGACATTTTCATATGCACCTTTTTTAGAGTGAAAACCCGACTAAAGGTCCATTTTTCCTTTAAATTTGGGTTAGGTAAGCAATATCTAAAAAAGTCCCAGAGAGTCCCAGTTCCAAACCACTACAGAAATGTTACATAATTTGTTTTCAACGAACTGTGAAAAAATGAGCTGCCCATACCTGCCCTCCTGGGAGTTATAGCGATTTTAGTAGATCACTCTCAGTATTTATTCCATAGAAATAGGAAGTGGAACAACTAATGACGGTAACACAGCAAGGAAATTCTTTAGTGATCCTGAGGAAACCGCTCTGGCCACAGAAGTAGATACCGAACTTATAAGAAGGTTTTCTAGTATTCTTCAAGCTATAACTAATGGATATAAGATAGACTGCGATAAGTTCTCTAATTACGGAAAAGAAACTGCTGGTCTCTATGTAAAGAAATATTCGTGGCATTATATGCCACCAACTGTCCACAAGGTTCTTATTCATGGAGCTGAAATAATTCGTTCATTTTTGGTCCCCATTGGCCAACTATCAGAAGAAGCATTGGAAGCAGGAAACAAGGACTTCAGAAACACAAGGCTTTACCATGCGAGGAAAACATCAAGAAAAGACAATTGTGAAGACATATTACATTATCTGCTCGCCAATTCTGATCCCGCAATCACAAGTAGGAGAATACTGAAGGAGAAGAAACACCTGGAATTATCAGAGGAAGCAATGAACTTATTGGTAGATGACTGATAATTTGTAATTTTTCTGTAGAATGCAATCAAATATGCCTGTGTTATAAAATAGTATCTTCAAATTTTTTTTTTTATTCTACATCTATTCTAGCACTCCACAAAAATGAGCATAACTCTCTTAAAACTGAAGCTATTGACTTCAAACCGGTATCAAATTAAAGCTTTTATTGCCACCTTTCAAATAACAAATGAAATAGATTTTTGTTTTATATAAAATTTCAGAGTTTTTCAACAAATATCGAAAAATCATGAAAATTTGACGTTTATAATTCTTGTTCGGACCACCCTATAGTTTATTTAAAAAACTAATCATAGGGTATTTATCAGAAATAAAAGAACCATTAAAATAAATTTTTTTTGTAAATTTTTCGAACAATTTTTTTTTTTTTTTTTACTTTTGTTGAAAATTTGACCCAACAATTTTCTTCGGTGTAAATTTTTTTTTCACTCATTCTGTTTGGGATTTCATTCTGACCAATCTGTAGAAGTTTCTCATCGATACAATTAAAATTACAGTTTAGGCAATATGATTTCCAAAAAATTCCGGTTTCGCAACACTGTGCGACACACTATGGCGCCTCTGCCGCAAAAATGTTACAAAAATTAAAAATTTCATTAAAGCGTTCGATAAAGCGAATATATGAATATAAGAGCGAATTATCCATAGATTACGAAAACAAAACTTGCTTTTATTAAATAGGGAGTAGTTAAAGAGGAAGAGCCGATCAAAGTTTAAAATTTTTCACATGGAGAAGCATGGCTACTTTTTCGTCATATTTAAGATTGCGTTTTCTGTAAATAAAACGGCCACTACTCTTTTCTTGTATTTTAGCGAAAGGGACTTTAATTTTGGGTCTCTCTTTTTCCTAAAAGTTGTTACATGTATGTGTTTTTTGTAAAGTTTATATTTCCACCCTTTACCCAAATTTGATAGAAGATAAAAAATATCAAAAAATATCCTTTGTGAAATTAAGGCTAGCTAGGAAAAGATCGCCTAGGTTAATATTTAATGTGGTGTAGTGGTAAGCAGTGCGCGCTTTCACTCATCAGCACCTGGGTTCAAGCCCTGGTCAAAGCAATATCGCAAAAAAAATAGAAAAAGGTTTTTTCTTAACAGCGGTCGTCCCTCGGCAGGCAATGGCAATCCTCCGAGTGTATTTCTGCCATGAAAAACAGCTTCTCATTAAAATACAATCGCCGTTCGGAGTCGGCGTAAAACTGTAGGTCCCTCCGCTTTGTGTGACAACATCAAGGCGCACGCCACAAGTCGGAGGAGAGGCTCGGCCAAACACTAACATATGTGTAAGCGCCAATCTATTATTATTATTATCATTAAAATACAAAAAAGACGAAGAAAAAATTAAATAAGTTTCATATAACAGAAGCAGTTGCGTTAGTGATTAAAAAAACCAAACCGACAAATTAAAACCAACACTAATTGAAAACGAGTAATGTGATTACTATGGAGTATGATTTTCTCCTAATATAACTATGAGCTACGGGAAAGTTTTAAACCAGATAACCAATACCTCAGCTACAATTAAATGTGCAATTTGTAAAAAGAGTCAAAAAGACTACCAAAATCTTGATCATTCAGCAAGTGGCGAGCATAATTATGAGTAGGGAGTGTCTCTTTGCATTGCAAGGATAAAGTGTATGGAATTCGTTGGACGAGGTGAGCAAAAAGTATGGCATTGACTTACCAATACTTAATTCACGCAAAACTCAACGCTTCAACATTCAATCTGATTCAGCGTAAGATTACTATCGAATTTCTATCTTCGCACCATATTTCGATTCATTTGTCACTTGCAAGACTGCTTTATGAGTCATCGTAATAGTTGATCCAATTTTGTTTGTACATTTTCGTACAAAATTTTAGTTTGTTATGAACTGATGTATTCAGTTATTCATGTCATACTCGAAAATTTTGCGCGCTAATTCTGAACAAGAAGCTAAAAATTTTGATGAAATTTTTTTAAATTTTTCATGGAAATAATTGTGAATATTATATTAGAACAAGGTGTACACTTTCATTTGTAGTCTAGTGTATAAGGGTACTCTCAGTATATGTATGTATTTTGTCCCACTACAATTTGAGTGTATGACTTCCTACTATATTAAAGAAGGTAATTAACTTAAAATCTGCTTAAGATTACCAAAGGCACATGAGGTATATATAAAAAGAAAAGTTAAATACACTAACAAAAATTGCCTTGACCAACATTTCAGATAACCCGGAGTCTTACTCGCACCCTTCCGCGATGTCACGCACGATTTGTTGAAACTTTTATGAGCCTCGCAAACAAAATGAGCATAAGTGACATTTATGTGTGATGGCATGAACGGCATAAATAAATGCAAAAAAAAAATTTTGCGTTTGGATAATATTCTCGCATATTTTTCAAGCAAATACAGGCTGCCGTACGAGATTAGAAAATCTACCTAGCGAACTATTGCAAACGAACGAGAGTTGAAGGCTAAGCATAGATGCGAAAAGGAAATTTCAAAATATTATTATAAGCCGGCGAAGTGACACTTTTACGGCAGGCACGTGTTTTCTATCAGCCGCAAATGACATGCAGACATATGTTTGGTTTTAGCAATTCAGGTACCTCGTAGTCAAGGTAGATGGCGTGAGTGACAATATCACATTTTCACGCATACTTTATTTAGATGTGCACGCAATCGAGACACTTGATTTGGCAGCGTGGATTTTGAAAAATTTACACAATCAAGACTCTGCTTTATGTGGTGTCATATGTACACACTTATCTATATATATTTATGAGTGCGAATTTATGCGAATTTATGCGAATTTATGGTGGTAACAAAATAAGCTGTTATGACAGGTTCAGGTTATTTAAAAGACGTTCAACTTGGTCACGGAAATCTACCAGCAAATTAAAGAAATCAATATCTACTTTAACCTTAAGTGCATAAATTTAAATAAATACAATATGTGCGTTAACAAAATGATTAGTATGTACGTATTTTAGATGGAGTAACAGTCATTTCAAAAATGCCTTCCGTATATAAATACATATGTACATGTATTACAGGAAAAATTATCCCAAAACCCCATTTTTACAAGCTTTTATTATGTCTAACCTGTGTGCAATAAAATCTTGCACTCAATTTTCAACCAACTTCCCGGTGAACTAGAGACTTCAAACTTCAAACTTAGCTTAGAACCTCATGGCACTGCATTATGAAATCGCGAGAATTCGTAAATGTCTGCTTCACTTAGATCAGCGAGACAGACTATACTGTGCTGGTGAAATGAGCGTCTTCTGGCCCACATGAGGGCGGGGCAGTGACAGAGGTACACTGCACACTCTCGATTTCGTCCTCGTCACCGCATCCACGGCAGAAGTCATTAGCCGGCAAACCCATCCGTCGTAATAATAATACCGCTCACTAGCCTTAGTAGAGGGCGTTCTAACCGAATGAGTGCGTTGGATCTTGTTTTTTATCGAAGCTGGGCCAGATTTATCGAGTTGTCGCAAACGTGGGTTCTTCAGACCATCTTTTGTTTGCCTTCCCAACAAAGAATGTCTTGGACCATGTCTTGCAGGTAGATAGGAGTATGCCCGCTGCATGAGAGGAGTTGACGTCAGACAGGGTCTCGCAAGCTCGTCCGCAGCACAGTTACCTTGTATGTACCTGTGACCCGGTACTCACACGATGTGAGTAGTAGATTTTGAAGCAGATAAGGCAGATATCTAGTGAGAGGTCTTTCGAGCATATTCCACTCCTCACTCTTAGATTTAGTTTGGAGCCACCTGTATAGATGGCTGTGGAGTTATCTTGGAGGCCTCAGACCAAGTCATCTTCGCAGTCCTTCCTCGAAGGGATACGAGTGGAGAACTTATTATCCAGCTCCATCGGTGGTTTTGTGTAGTCTGGGGACCTAAACGTATCGGGGTAGTTGGTTGGAATGTAGGTGAGACCGAATCTGGTGTATTTCCATCTTGACAGTGCATTTATTCTTACTGCATGGCAGCTTGCCTACAGCTTACCGAAAAGGTCTACGAACAGAAAGTTTAGGAGTGTTTCCATAGCTTTGGTTGGTGTGGACCAGTGAAGTATGTGGGGTTTGAGACTCCATTTCTTGCCTATAGCCGTTTTGCAGCCATAGAGGATGGCAATGGCCTTTTTTCCCGCTCCTCGACGTTGCGTTGCCAGGTCATATTTCTGTCCAAGATGACGCCCAAGTATCTCACTTCATTTGAGAGTGATAGCTCTACGCCGTTTGAGGTAGGAAGTTGAAATGGGGAGATTTTTCTTTTGCGTGTAAAGAGAACCGTGACGGTTTTAGCCGGGTTGGCGTTCAATCCGCATTCTCTAGACCAGGTTTCCATGATACTCAAGGCTTTGTGCGGGTGTTTACCGGCTGCACTTTGAGTGATGAGAGTACTCCTCTTTGAGGAGTGCCCCTTAACGCATATCTTGTGATGTGAGCTCCACCCGTCTCCGAATAGATAGTTATCCGAACGAGGAGAACACGGATAAAGTCCACCAGGGATCGATGCAGTCCGATATGGAGCATAGATGTTGTGATGGCCTCTGGGAGGACATTATTAAAGGTTCCTCCTATATCTAAACCAATATTTCAGTGGGTTCGTAAAACATATTTGAACGGCTAACTAGTCAAAGTTGTAGTTTGAGATGAACTTTTC
>NW_023459519.1:0-7268 GCF_013731165.1 Rhagoletis pomonella | reverse complement strand
TTTTTTTCGAGTCTCACTTTCGATAACTAATGAGGAATAGATTAGTATTAGATTCGAGAACCAGGCCATTCTCCAGCAAAACGGAAACTTTGTTATCCAATGTATTTTTCCTTCGCTTTGAATTCGAAATCCAGCCCATTATTGAATTGAAATTTTAATGAGAGAGTGAGAGTAATTGTCTTATATTTTCGTTCGAGAATGAGCTGTATTTCACTTCCTCTCTTGTTACTATGGTTTCCATTTTTTTTTCGACCCCATCTCGAGTGTATTTTCAATATACTCAGAACTTTGGAAAACTAAGGCTTTATGCCTTTCCGATAATTTGCCGAAGATGTACCATGCAAACTTCTATTCTCGATATAAAGATCATATAAATTAAATTCCATGCCACAATGCCTCCCATTCATGGAAATATGAAATACAGCACTCTCCCACAGATAAACCACCCAAGTAGCAATAAAATTAAAAACCACAGTGCAAATAAATTAACACGTCACTCATAGCTAGCGCTTTGTTCAACAATAACAAAAGCTTACTCGTATAATAACAAATAAGTTTAAATGACAATATTTCACGAAAGAATTCCATCGAGTTTTTTTTTTTTGGCTCATAGCAAAATGTCAAAAAAGCTACAGTGTTTTAATTAGTAGCTTAAAATATTTAACGACAACACTTGAACACTGCCAATGGCATTCGCGCTACAGCCGTCGGTCGGCCGAAAACACCCTCTACTTGCAGCTTGCCACACAACCGCATTGGATAGATACTCAATTAGTGTGGGAATTTGAAGTGAATGACGTTGGAATTTCGATGAGTCTGTGGTTACCGCTGGCTAGCTAGAGAATGAACTCGAATACATTCCAGCTCTGATAATGAGTAAACGAGCGATTGACATGCCAATCATATGTATGTACATAGCAGCATAAGCCATGTACAAGTGAGTGAGATACATACATACATAATTCGTACTTCACTCCATTAACCGTAATTGACAGCAAGCTGCGCTTATGAGCTACGACCGAGTGGACTTAGTGGTGGAGATTGCTAGTGCACACAATGCTTAAAGAATGGCAGTCAGAAATATTTTGACTGACTTTGTTGTTGATAGTTAGTGATAGCAACGTTGAGGCAGATTAGTACAAAATTCTTGACATATGTTTGGTATTGACACAAAGGTGGAGAGGGTATTGTATTGACTGGTAGCGTGGAGATGACAACTCAGTGGACAGTTTACTGACTTAGGATGCCTTTATATTCGGCAGGTATTTATTAGAAGATGTCACTCATTGTTTGTCATCCGCAAAGGAAGATATTTATTTTTAGCAGAATAATTTAATAGTATTCTACCTGATTTGCTAAGCTTCCATTTATGCATTTAATACTACGGTGTTTTCTGCAAAGTGGAAATTACATAGTTGAAAAGAGTGAGGTAAGTCAAAACATCAGTAACAAAAGCCCAAAACTCTTTTTGCGCCAGTACGCCACAATTTTATTTGCAGTGGTTTGAAATTTGAATTTCATGGTCAAACATCAAACTAAGATATATAAAAAATCATGTGTAAAACTTAGTTAAGGGTGCGCCTAATCTTAAGTAAACTGCACTCAAATTGACCTAGGAATATATTCTCGGAACATTTTAACCCACACTAGCCTACACTCGTATAGGTAATTTTAGGCCTTTCCGAAAATTCCCCTAAAAGCAAAATGATATAAAAAGTATGACGGAAAATGCGGCTGAATGGTTAAAGGTGCGTACTACCACTGCTTAGGACCTGGGTTCAATAACTGGTCCAGCCACATATAATCTAGAAGAAGGTTTTTCCTACGACGTGCACAGTGTTCTATTTTAGGAAGAAAGTAACGATAACAAATACCCCAAGAACGCTAAAAGTAGCGAAATAAATGTTATGGTATTTAAAGCTTTTAAGATGGGGAATTCGGGAAAAATAGTCTTCTTGGATAAAATAATTACCTTAATCTTGAAAATGTCATTTAAATGTATGTTTTAAATTTTTTCTCCTCAAACCAGTATGCCATGAACTTTTGAAAAATTTTAAACAGTTGTTGCATCAAGGAATCCATTTCCATGCTTGCAGGAACCGAAAAAACGTTTTTAAATATTTTTAACCGATTTCGAAAAAAGTAGAAAGTTTATCAATGCAGTGGACTATTTTTTTTGTTCTATGCTACCGGCGGTTTTTAAATCCCTTAAAAGCAGCTTTTAGATGAAATAGACAATTTTACTTTTGAAGGTCATTTTAAAGATCTGATGAACTAAAAATTACCTTCACCTCGAAACAGATCTTCAAAAGTAATGTTTTTTAATCTTTTTTTACCTGAAAATAGCATGCGAAGATTGGAGGAGAAGCTCGGCCAAACACTTTGCAAAATATTTTAGCACAAACTATTACACAGGACAACACTGATTTTGATGTAGCAAATGTTAACGAGTCTTTTATAGACTTTTTTGTGCTGATTACGAATACGAAAGTATACAGTTTCCATCAGCTCCAGATTTTGTGAAAAACGAAGTTTTAAGAAATTTCGTTTTGTGCAATATTTGAGAAGCTCTGTCCCTCGTACATCAATAAAAAAAATACTGGAAAATTGTGATATTAAAAAAATTAAGTGTGCCAGGGCCACACTGGAGAAGTGAAACTTACGCTACATATCTATTTTGTCTCATAACCAATATACACATGTATGTAGCTTAAAGTTATATTTTTTGTCTTTTTGCTGTTCATTCTAATTACATTTATGTTATTCTGTCTTCCATTATATTCATTTTTATCTCCATACTCTATCGATAACAAAAACGATAGTAACATCCACCAAAATATCGAAAACAAAACCGAAAAAAATTTCGATATCAATTCGATAAAAATATCGACAGCAAAAACGATAACAATATTGGTAGCAAAATCGATAAAAATATCGTTAACAAAATCGATAACCAAATCGATAACTATATCGATAACGAAATCGCTAAATACATCAACAACAAAATCGATAAATATGAGTGGTTTTACTCTTTAGAAAATAATTTATGCAATCTCACATACGCCGTTTTGCATTTTGTTGATAAGCTGTTTTGTACTTTAAACGACGATTTTTGTTGGCCTGTATTATTATTATAAATGGCAATCGACGACTAGATATTGAATGGAAAGTTTCGAAGTGGAGTCTTCTGCAAAGAACTCTCCACTTAACTTAAACTCAAAATTTTGCACCACTGTGCAAAGTGTCTTCTAGCATTTAGAAGACGATTTTAAAGAATTTGAGGGTTAGCTTTGTAAAAACTTAACAGCAAAAGTAACAAGCAAGTTCTCTTAGTACAAAATTTTTCTTCGACTATCTTTTTCGAAGCGCTACACTACGTTCTAAATTGTATTCGATAAACATCACATTCGTTTAATAAACGACCTAATGTAAACATCCTCCCTAGTGACAACTGAAATTAGCTACAAAAAAAGAGAATAAAAGCTCACCTCCCAAAGGGACAAGCTTGCGTTACTGTAAACCTGTATTAGTAACTACTTTGGCATTGTATTTAAAATGTATTAAATAATAAAACAAGTAAGAATAACTTAATACATATTTCATATTTTAATATTTACCGTTCATCCAAACGCATACTACTCCGGCTAATATCACTCCAAGCGGACATCGAACGTGGTCGCTGAAAGAAGGATTTCGAAGTGCGGCGTGCTGGTGGCAATTGTTGTGGTGGAAATCCGGGTGGCGGTGTGGGTGGTGTATCATTAATTTCGCCGTGAAAGTTGACATTACGCGCCGTACGTGGCGATGATGAGGACACCACCGACGGCATAGAGGAAGCATGATGATTATCATCGGTCATCTCAAGGGCGGTATAGCTCACTTGAAACTGGTGGCTCATGGCGTGTGCCTTGAATGTGTGTGTGTGCAGGTCTTGGCGCTCAGCACAACACTTAGCGCTATGTACTAAGCGTTTGGCACAAATATTTTTGGAAAAAGCAATCAGCAGCAGCCAGTTTGAATCCTAGTCTTTTGGCTGTGGTTTTTATGCAATGCAACGAAATTGCTTCAACATGGATTAGCGTTGGTGGGATGGCGATACTAAGCATTGGCTGTGGTTGTGTTAGTTGCCGCAGCTTGCTCCTTAGTTGAATTTATCAAATTTATTTATTTGTATGATATTTTTTTGAATGTTTGTTTATTTATTTATTTTTCTCTGTTGACAAAAGTTCACTAACGACGTTGCGTGGGATTATCGTCGGATTATGGTGAAATCGCTGGTAGCTGCGGCCATGCTCGGCGCGTGTGTGGTGGGGCTTAGATGTTTAAAGCTATGGCGTTGGTTTGGGGAGGAACTTAGGGATCAGGGTGGGATTGAAGAGGGAAAATAAGTAGCTCTATTTATTTAGCACTCAACTCAGTTCGCTTTACTATCTGGTGCTATATATACTTTACTTTTTATGTCGATATCGTTAGCACGTCCAGGCGTATGAGCAACACGACCGCGCGTCTGCTTTAACTTTTCATATATTTGATATGTTTCCACAGTTGAGCACTTTTAACTCACGCTTTACATTTTAATTTGTTTTTAAGTACAATTTTTTTTTTGAATTTGTGCGGCCTCTTTTAAATTTGGTTGTTAAACTCTCCTCGGTACGGCGATTGAAAAAATTCGAGCGCACACTTCATTGCCCCAGTGATGAGTTGCGGCTGGTTATTGGAGTCTTAGTGAGCTTAACAACATTTTATTGCCCGTAATTTGACTTCACAAAAAGAAAAAAAAAATACTTATTTCTTGCTTTTTCAAATTGGCGCAGCTTGGTTTATTTTCTGTCATTTTTCCTTTATCTCTCACTGGTCCAGCGACAAGCGCTTGGTTTCACAAATAATTATACAAGCACATATTTACTCATCTAGCTGTTTTACTTATTTACAAATACTTTGCATTCACTGTTATATTTTTCCCCCGCTTCTTTGTTCGCTTTTCTGCTGATTGTATGTAAATAAAAATAGTTAAATTTCATTGCAACATTTCAACCAACTGCGACTCAGTTGCACTGCTGGCTGACAGCGATAATGCGCGTTTTTTTCTTTTTCTTTTTGTTTGCTTTGCACACTACAGCCATGACACTGTGTGCTTAAGTGTACTCCTCCCCCCTTTTACAAAATTCAACACACTTCATATTACCCGCTCTATTTGCACTCTTCTACGCTGCAACTTTATTTTATAGATTTTTTTTACCCCAACTTTTATGTACACCCGTCACACCACATGCGGTCCACTTGCCACAATCGTTTACTGACAAGTGTCCGTTATTGTTCCGTTGGAAAGTTATTGCTGCGCACTTGCAACAACTATTGCACCTAAATATTTGCACTGACCTCGTCGTACACCCCATGCATCAGTGCAGTTACTCTTACTCCTAGATACAGTTCAGCGCAACTGTCGCAACTTTTTTTTATTATTATTATGCTACTTTGCTAGCGTTTATAAGTAGAAACATACATATGTACATATAAGCAAACAAATTTATTTATTGTATGTATGTCTCAAGTTTATACTGTGCACAACATATTTGTACATACATATGTATAAATATATTAGCAATAAAATACAAATTCATACTCAAATGCACATACATACATGTATGAAAGAATATGCATCCACATGCACAATGCAATTTTTTTCCTGCACATTCTGTCGCAACAAATACTCGTGTGTACATATGTATTCTCGAGACCCATTCACTTAAATTTTTATTTACTTTGATTAAATGCTGATATATTTTGATGACCAACTCATACAGCGATATTTGATTGCAGACACTAGCGGGTTGGAAATAGAATCGAATAAAACCCTCTACTTACACACATAGTATGTTCGGTTAAGATATGAGAAGTGTTCAATCCAAAGATCATATTTCCACAAGAGATTATTTTGCAGAAACGAAAAGTTATTAAAAAAAAATAAAATTTTCGAATTTGTCTTAATTCTATTGTATAGTCTGAAGATGTTGAAAATAAGGTCATGTTTTTATGCAAAACGACGGAAATATAAAAGTTTGATACGGCAAACCAATTTTGATAATTTTTTTTTTAATGTTTTTAAAGATAATAGGTGGTTTTTCACCTGCAGCTTCTCCTGCAGGTAATATTGGAAGTAAAAAATATCAAATTAAAAAAATTTACATATTTTCATCTTCTGTATTTAAAGTACCCGTTTGAGTACGGAATACCCAAATACTAAATATTTGGAGATGCCTAACCCTTAACACACCTCAGTTCACCTCACACCACCCCAACTCGGCTAATTTAAACTCACCTGAACTCACTTCATCTCAGCTCAACCAAGCAAATCGTAGATAAATTTTCAGCTTCATTGCGAATGTCGTGTGCAAGTCGTTTTTCGAGAGTCATACCGAAAATTGCTGGCATTGCTTAAACTTTCGACTCGACTAGTGTACTAAAACGAGAAAACTTCACAGCACTACATAGTTTTCGACGAATTTCGTCATCTAATTATTTCAGCACGACAGTTGGCAATGCCATTGTTGTCTGCTCGTGTAATTTCGTCTAATTTACGACTTATGCAATGAAACTGCTTATTTTCGGAAATCCCGAAATAGTTCCGAAAAAGTCTGTAAAATACCGGGATAGTTCTGAAAATACCAATATATTTAGTCATGAAAATCACAAATTGTTGCAAGAACCCCGATAACCCTGAAGTAGTCTCGCAAAATAAACCCAAAATTCTAAAAGCAATCCAAAAAATCCAGACGTCAACGGAACAAATGCATGCAATTCAAAGTATAGAATTTTCGTATCTAAAATGGCACAGAAAAATAAGTACATATTAATGTCATATTTCTTCTCACAAATATGTGGAGAAATCAAGTTTCCCAACGGCAAAAGGACTAACTTCCTGGCGCAGCGTAATTTTTGTTTTGCTTTTTACATATATTTTTTTTCTTTTTTAATTTAATTTTTCAGACTTTTTATTTTTAAGCAAGGAATTATATTTTTTAATTTATTTAATTTTTAGAAACTTATTTTATGTATCTATTTTTTAATTTTTATTTAATTTTTTTTAATGGTTTGGTGGTTATTGGTTTAAAAAGAATATTTTTTAGTTTGATTTATTTTTAAGAGTTTAATTTTTTTTCGTGTATATATTTTTTAGTTTTTTATTTAAATTTTTCGATTGTATTGTTTAAAATTAGTTGTTTTTTTTTTATTTCATTTCCTTTTTAGGAATTTATTTTATTTATTTT
>NW_023459518.1:0-55309 GCF_013731165.1 Rhagoletis pomonella | reverse complement strand
AGAATACAAAATAAAGAGAGTATGCCACACAGAAAATATAAATTGTAAAGCAAAGAGAATCAGAATTCGCCGTTTTTCGCCTCGGACGAGAACTGTAAAAAATAATGCAGAGACAATTACATACACATGTAAATATGTATGTAAGAATGTAAACAGTGTTGCCGTTGAGAATTTCCAGAAAATTGCAAAAAAGGGCTAATTGACGAAAACAAACGTCACCATATTATTTTTGCTTTATTTTATTAGTAAAAGAATAAGTCTTAGAACTAAAGTCAAATTTGAAATTTACATGTATTATAAAGTCTTTTCGCTGGTAGAACGTCAGACACTAGGAAGGATAATCCCGGGATCCCGGCCTTTTTAAGGTCCCAAAAATCCCTGGTTTCTTGGCAAACAATCCCGGGATTTTAGAGATTTGTAATTTGCACTTATGGCAATAATAGAAATTCCTTTTCTTAACTAGTATTGGTTATATTTCTTTTTTTATTTATTAATTAATATTTTTTTTATAAATGTCTAGCTCATTATACAATACAAATATCAATATATGTATCTATTCGCGAAACCATGGGCCAAATATAGTAAAATTGGGATCAACTTGTCAAATAACGTTAAATTACTTTCGGAAGTAGCGTTACTAGCTGGTAGTGTGACCAGAATGCGGAGAAGTTTGTTAATCAATGGAAAAGCATATTCGTCGCATTTACCAAGAACTTCTGCTGCTGATTTTGGGAATGGCTTTTCGCTTTCCTTATTTGTCCATCGTTCCAACCACACTTTATACTCTCCTTCCAAATTGATACCGTCCTTTTTCTAAGAAAAGTTCGTATCGTTTTCCAAGCGATTGTACGCGTTCGATAGCATTATTTTTTTCGTCAGGCGTATTATGTTCCCCAAGTTTAGATAGAAGTAATAAGTTCAAATCAAAAATGTTTAATGTCTCTTTCGGCAATCTTTCTCGGAAATCGAGCAAAATATTATCCAATATCGGTATAAATATTTACTTTCGCTCTCCGAGGAAGGACAATGTCAAAATCAAATTCCTTAGCGATATCGGTAACTTTTGAAAATACAGTCGTGTCTGGATATAGTGAACAAATTTTTGTATGGCCTGTTCACAGCATCCAGGTTGTTCACTATATTAAGGTTGATTTATTTTGTTCAAAAACTTACTTGATTTGCTCAAAATTCATGTTTGTGTATTAACAGATATTTGGAATAAGTTTATACTTATTATACTTAGGAAAATAGAAATGTACATATGAATGTTTATTGAAAGAACTCGCGAATAGATGTTTACTTCATGCGTTCGGAAATTGACTTTTGGACCGCTTTTTCGCGTAGACTTCTCAATACTATTATGCCAGCATAGTCAGTAGTGTTGGCTTCGGCCCATGCGATAGCCTTATCGAAGCTTTTAATAGCTTCAGTAGCTTTTATAGGATTTCTCATCTGTGCTTCGCCTTGCTCATCATCACCAGATTCCGCAGTAGCCTCGGCATCTTTCTCTAAACCAATTGGTTCGTCGTCTTCGATTGTATTCCACTTTTCGATATTATTTTCAGTGTAGGTGTCCTAAAACAATCAAACTAAATGAACAGGTGAATGTCAAGAGGGTCAATAAAAATTACCTCCGGTATTACAACTTGCAGCAGATCCTGTATATCATGACTTCTTTATATTTTTCCTGCAATATTTTTTTGGCGAAGTAAGCTCAAAGGAACATCATCGTCTTAATCCTTGCTTTCATTTGGCTCTGTAGCAGTGAAGCATTCTAATAAAGGCTTCCAACATTTCGCTACTACACTTGTCTGCAGCTGATTCCAAAAAAAATACTCTATAAAACTGTAAGGAATTTTAGATGTATTATTCATGTACCTGAGGAACGAAGCATTGGTGAAACCATTCCCTGAAGGTGTCTGCAGTCATCCATGCACTCTTAGAGTTCCGGTTGTCTACTGGGATGTCATACGCCTTAAAAGAGCGCGGCTTCTTGGCACGCCCAATTATTAACGGTTTGACTTTATGCTGTCCAGTGGCATTTGTACATGCAAGAAAAGTAATTCTGGCCTTTTCTGATTTTCTCCCCGGAGCTGTTTTTTCGGTTTGGCTGACATACGTTCTGTCAGGAAGCATTTTCCAAAACAAACCGGTCTCGTCTGCGTTGTAAATTTGGTCCTCACAAAGCTTCAATTCGTAAATAATATTTCTGAGTTTGTGCTTAAAGGGATCAATTGCCTGGGTATCTGATGATAGTTTCTCGCCGCACACTTTTAACAATCGGATTCCAAAGCGAGATTTAAATCCAGATAACCAACCAGAGCTGGCATGAAAGCTTCCTTCTACTTCCTTAAGGTCAGCGTGCAACTTTATTGCCTTTTCCTTAAGCATTTCCCCAGTAACGTGGATAGTTTTTTTTTGCGTTGCCATTTGTATAACGCCTTCTCCATGCGGGGATACTCGCCTTTTCTAAGAGTCTTCCGTTTAGATGCTCCAATCGTCTGGTAGAATATAACATTACGACTATTTTTCTTTATTCCTGAAATTGTTGATTTAGCTACACCAGTCGTTTTTGCCAAGGATGAAACACCAGCTCCTTTTCCGATTTTTTCAACACTTTTAGATTTTTGCTTCAACGAAAGGAATTTCCTCGCAGGCATGATAACAATAAATTTAAATTTATTAGCACACAAAAACTTTTAAAAACACATAAAACAGCGCACATCCACACACAAACGGCTGGAACCCGACAAGAAACAAATAAACATTAGCATGAAATAGCAGCAGCTTTTCCAATAATAAACATAAGGTGGTAAATTTCGGGGAAAACCCATTTTCATTTCCGATTAATTTTGGTGTTTTTTTGTCAATTTAAGCTTGCCGTTGCTTTTAAAATTTTGTTCACTATTTAGAGGCTTTCGATTGTTCACTATGTATAGTGTTCCGTGTAAAAATTTCGGTGTTCACTATATCGAGGTGTTCACTATAGCGGGCGTTCACTATATAGAGACACGACTGTATATCAGAAAAATGTGTTTCAGCATTTTCTCTATAATTTCGAAGAATATTCACAGTGCCATTGACAAAAAGTATGTTCGATTTGACATACACGAATCAGGGATCGAACTCCTCAGTTCCTATGGAATGTACGGCGTATGTAAACACATATCGCACGCCATCTTCAAAAGTGACACAATTAAAAATTACACGTTCGTCAGAAAATACGAAAAAATATTTCTTAGCACATGCTAATTATATGGGCAAGTAAGACTTTTTTTTAGGATTATAACAAACAACAAATTATAACAAAAATTTGATCCAGCTTTTGCTGAAAGGTAAATACAAGCTCTGTGTATATTTTTAGTGCATAATTTCAAAAACGTCAAATTTTGAGTTGTGTCAGTTTTGGAGATGGTGTGCGATATGTATGTAGGTTTTCCCTATTCGTGATTTTATCTTTGTTATTCGCATCGCTTGGAGCTGATAAGATAAAACAATGCCGGCAGTCTACAGCTGCGGTCAACTAATTAACAACGGCATACAAGAAGCCACTACAATTAAGGCAGGTTCAGTTTAATAATATATGTAGCCCAATTGTCTCCGGTATTTATTTAGAAGAAGAATTTATTGAGAGCAATCAGTAAGAATACAACAATGCGTAGATATATGTATTGTATTTGAACTATAACTAAGCCCTACCAAATCAACGTTGTAGCCTTCTCAGAAAATTTTGTAGCGTATTATCGTTGGGCATTACCCATCTAAATCTCTGTCTCCAATAATTTCCACGTCACTCTACACTGTAACATACTAGCACCTTTTTCTTTTAAGCAGTTAAGTGGCCTTATGTTAAAAATTAGACAAATATAGAAACGGAATTACTGAACATAACCAGTAAATAAATGAGGTAAATCCATAATTACTGAATTTTGTAATGTCAGGAAATGGAGCAAATCACTTAATTTAAAAAAAAAGTTTTTGTAGAATTACACTATTTTAACCAAATGAAAATTGCTAGAAAAACGTATCGAAATAAAATAAAATAAAATATCCCGATTAACTTCTCTTGTAAAATTCGAACTAATTAACATTATCCTCAGTTCATAAAAAAATGCGACCCCTGATTGGTAAAAAGTAATATTTCCTTTCCATAAAACGTAATTTAGGCTGGAACATTGATTTAAGAATACTACTATATACATATATACATATAATAAAATTAAAATATGATTTAAATTAAATTGAATTAGTTAAACGCTTCTAAAACATTGATTATAAATAAAACAACAACTGATCGATATTGGTAGCGAAAGTTGAGCGTTATAAGCTAAAAGAGTGTATATACGTTTGTGCAGATGCGTTGTTAATTGGTTGACCGCAGCTGTACGTTTTTACATACATACATGTGTACAGTACGCCTGCGGTAAAAGCAACCTGTAAAAATTCGGTCAGTTGCTTGGATTGAGCTTGTAGCAATAATCGAATCACAAATGGAAATGAGAATTTAACCTGAAGTCAAGAGTATCAAAAGTTAAATAATATTGTGCACGGTAAGACAAAACAAAAGTATTAAATTAATTCACTAAAAAATCATTTATATGCATACAAAATCGAAATACAAACGTACATTAAGGCAGAGTAATTTAATTTCAAAACAAGTAATTTTTAGCAAAAAAAAACCGACTTAAAAAAAATATATATATCTATATATTTCAAACCAACCAACCCAAATTAGTATGGGACCACCTCTGAGACACTACCTTTCAGGTGCAAAAAGAATTATCGAAATCGGTTGACATGGTCCAAAGTTAGGGTCTGATTATGCATACTTCGCATAACTTTGCACAACCATTTGTACCAGTGCAATAAAATTGTAACTTAAGAAAATGTGAAGCGAGATCTAAACTCAACTGGTCGCTAAGTTTTTAAAAGTTCTGCTAATTTCTGGGTAATGGAATACATACAAATTTGATACAAAGTACATACGAAATTACAGTTTGAAGTTTATGCGAAGTTGTGCGAAGTTATGCGAAGTATGCATAATCAGACCATTATGCGGTAACATACATAAAAAAAAAAATATTCCGACGAACTGATAACCTCCTCCTTTTTTGGAAGTCGGTTAAAAAAGTATGGCAAATTCGAATTCTACGTTCGCTTCTAAGCAAAAAAGGTGAATAAATTATATACTAAAAATGACGTTTGCCCCTTCCAATTTTGTATTGTAATGAATTGTAATTTTTTTGAACGAAATTAATTTTCATTTACAAAATTGTGTGTGTTTCTTCATATTTAAGAAACTAATTCACAAAACTAATTACAATTGTATAATTTTGTGGTACAATGAAAAATAAATTTCGACCAAGAAAGTTACAATATACTGCTTTCTCTATATATATAGTTTGAATTTGTGTATACTCTTACTTAAAGAATATTGCTCCGAACAAATACTCCGCCCATAACGTCGGTGATACTGCATGTCTATTAGTACCCTTGACACTTAGATGGTCTCTTACTTGCACCAGAATGCAAATGCATCTGCAAATCGTTACACCCTAATAAACGAATGAAAAAAACTGTCTACCTTTGGCTGATGAAGATGAACGGTTGCCAGAATCGATCAGGTACAGAGATAACAGATCAATTAAGCACCAGAGGTAATAAGTGACATAGAACGTTTTGACTTTTCCTTTGCATTTTCTTTGAGGACTCATTTTCGTCGATGGCAGCCTCTCTAGCTTTTGAAGAGTTAAGGTCCTTCTACTGAAACTGAAGCCCATTGAAGACAAAAATTAAACGAAATAAGAAATTGTGGATAGAAAGTTGCGTTTACTGAGGCAAAAATTTTTGAAAAGTTTCAATTACTGAGTTACTAATGCTAAACATTTGGGCGTTGCTTTAATCAAGGTATTGCATTTATTGAAAGTTGCTTTTAGCGAGGGCTTACTGTATGTGTTTGTACTGCACATTAGCGAACAAAAAAAGAGCACTTCATATAGAAAATACGTATTATAAGAATGTTCAATTTTCTTCACTTCGTATTACGAGATCTCTTCGTGTTCTTCTACTATACTCACGAAACTAGGGACCAAATATATGTATATGATTTTTTGTTTGTATATAAAAGAGACTGTCGCACGCTGTAATCAAACCCTCTCTCTAGATGTTTAACTGCCGTCTCTAAATTAGCGCTTCAAGCGTGAAGCGCCAAGCAATTGTCAAAAAATCCTCATGCCCATACAATTTGTATGAAGCATCCCACAATAACGCGGCGCTAACGCCGAGCTAATGGATTTCTCATTTTTGACAGGGCGTGACGTGTTGAAGTTGGATGCAGAAGACGGAAAGAAAGGGAAAGAATAAAAAAGTTAAAGAGGAAACGAGAATAAAATCGAGAGGAAATAAGAAAACGTCAAAAATTACGACGCGTTGATTTGGGGATAGCGCGCGCTGAAACTCGTTGACAATGGAAAACGCAATGCTTAGCGCTCCGATTTAGGGACGGCAGTCAATTGAAATTGTAAAGTCACAGCGGATAGTTAACTCACATTTTGTTTTACTCAGGACTGTATGTATATGCATTCAGTAGTGATGTGCTGAATTGTCGGTACCCAATACTTAAAAAATATTTCGGCACCCGATACTGATTGTCACAGTGCGTGCGAACAAGTCGTGCGGTTGAATGAAACTTTCGCTGCCTTCTAAAGCAGAGCGTGTATGTATACGCGAATATGCCCACCGAAAAAAAAGAAAGAAAAAACTTTCATTACTAATTTATATGATATCGGATAAAAGAGAAATGATATTTTATCAGTTTTAACCTTAGTCGATCCAAGGTTCAAGAAAAATGCTTTGACAGATGAGATATGCAGTTAGCGACAAGTTTCGGATCGATATCGCACTTGTTGACCTAAAATTTTTTTAACATCATACGTCAACAAAACCGATACCGATTCCAAAATTGTCGCTAACTGGTTACAGAATCTGCCCCAGGCCTACAAAAATGATATCGTCCGATTCAGCTAGAAAAAAATGCTTCCAACAAGTAGGAGCTTCTCTGCATTATGGCCTCGAACCGACATACTATATACATCTTTCATTTGAATTCGGGTTTTGATAGGCGAGTCTCCCCTGAACCGTTTTTTCCATATTTTTGGCCTATGTGCGTTTTTATTCGAAAACTAAACGATTCGGTACCGACTATCGAGAGTGTTGGATACTTTTTAAATCGGCACCGAATATCGATCAATACTTAAAAGTATTCACTCAGTACATCACTAGCATTCATCTGATTACTCTGCTGATTGTGAAATTGTATACAGTCTGAATTGAAACATTAAAGTCTAAGCAACACTGCAATTAAAAACAACGGCAGACGAATTCAATATCGTTTACTGACATTCTGTAAATAAAGACATACATATATAAATAGTATCTACTTATTTACAGATTATTTACTTACATACATATAAACAAGAGAAAATAATATAATGGGTAAGTGAAGTTTACAAATACAATATTTTTCGCAGAATTCTTTATAAACAGATATCCCTAGCCTAGAGTGAGAAATTGATAAGTATATTTTTTGTGAAACCCTATATTTTGATATAAGAAAACATCGTTTCCAAAACTATTAAGGTTGTGTTATCTTTACCCGTTTAAATTCAGTGAAAGGCAAATTTGCTAAGTCCGAATGGAGCACAAGAAATTTGATATAGTCAAAATAATCCGACAACTTTTAATTAACATCGAAGCGTTCTTTCTAATTTTGATTAGCTATATAAACGCAAACCGTTGCATTAAAAGTTTTGCAAAATACTTGACAAACTGTGAATTTATTTATATCTACACCGCTGGAAATATATATATGTATGTATGTACATATGTACATACCTCGCTCCATTATATCTGCGTGCACCCTGGGTTTTTGAAATATTAACAAGGCTTTGCAAGCTAAATTTTTTTCGATATTTCTGTAACAAAATATGGTTCATGCTGCAAACGAAACTATATAATATAACAATGTACAAATTTGAAGTAGCTAAGAGATCGCGCTGATTTTTTATAAATTTTTTGCCGACGGCTATCGACATTTTTCTCCATACAAGGTATGGTCGATTTTTTTATATGGAAGAAAATACTTAGAATGTGTGAATAGTTTTGATTCAGCAAATGATAGATCGACACTTTTAATGGATTTTCTATGTTATTTGATAAAACATAATCAAATAACACAGGTCAACAAAAATGGAAAAAAAGTTTGGTGCGGCAAATGTTAAAGCTGTTTTTGATCAACTTTTTTGTGCTGATTACGAATCCGTAAGTATAAAGTTTCCATCAGCTCCAGATTTTGAGAAGCACGAGGTGAAATTGTCAAAACATCGCGTTTTTTGCGATATTTCAGAAGCTCTAGCAATTAAACAAAAGGCGATAGAATCTTTCACTTAGGCTTAAATTAAGACTTGAACTACCATCCCTAAAAATACCATCCCTGCACCTTGACCCTTAGCTCACTTATAGTGTTTTATTGCACAGCAAAAACTGATTTTGACCAAAATTTTGTTTTTCAAAATCATAATTTTCCAGTTATTGTTCAATAAATGACCATAAGAGACCATCAGGTCAAGATGCAGGGATGATATCTATTTTCAGGGACAGTAGACGAGGATTCTAGCTTCAATTTAAGCCTTAGTGGAAGATTTTATCCTCTTTTATTTCTTTGCTGGAGCTTCTCAAATATTGCAAAAACGCATTTTTTTGAAATTTTGACCTCGTTTTTCTCAAAATCTGGACCTGATGGAAACTTTCTACGTACGGATTCGTAATCAGCCAAAAAGAGTCTATCAAAAACAGCTTTAACATTTACCGCTCCAAAATCAGTGTTGCCCTGTGTTATCGATCTCAATATGTAGCATATGCAGGCGCTCATGAGGAGTTTTGGAGTTCAAACGTATGTATGTATGTATTCAACTCAAGATCATTACCGAATCTACCGAAAACAACTTAAATATCTAGTGTGTTTTAACGGCGAAGGAGACACGCAAAAAAATTTACGTAAAAAATGCGCTTAAAAGCACTTCGGCGAAGAAGGACGTGTAAGCATATGGAATGTTCCAGTATTCTTCGAACAAAAATCTGTGGAACTGTCATAACTGGCCAAGGACTGTCACTTCAGCATCATTACCCTTGGGAAATTTGTATGCTGTAAAACCCGCAAATATAACGAGCCCTAACCGCCAAAATAACGTAAGCGACATCTTTTTCAAATTTTTCTTTTTGATGCAGAAATGCATCTAGACGCTCTAGGAATTTTCTGCTTCAAAAATAAAATTTTGAAAAAAATGTCGCTTACGTTATTTTGGCGGTTAGGGCTCGATAAGTTTAGGAGTCTTTCTTCGCCGAAGTTGTTTACGTATCGAATGCATGACTAACTTGTGTACATAATTATACATACATACATACATACATACGTATCGTCGTTTAAAGTACAAAATCGCTTATCAAAATAATGCAAAATGGTTATATTTTGTATAAAGCAATCGCATTTCTGGCTAGTATATTTCAGGACGAATGGATAAGGATTGAGCCAAGAGCTTTTGTGAGCAAATCCAGTTTTTGGCAGCAAATGTCAGTTACGCGGTTTTGTACTTTAAACGACGATATTTATCGATATGCCGATCCCTTAAACCCAATGGATTGGCAACAGCTATGATTATCACAAAATAATTTTATAACAGGAAGCTACTTAACACATTTATGGTTTATTGATAAGTAGTTATAACTTCAATCTTTGTGCAATATATATGTATTTCCAAGTTAATACTTACATATGTACATACATATAATCGTTGTCAATGTAAAATATCATAAGTGTTAATTTAAAAAAATGCACTTTTTTAATTCCGTTCAAGACTTCCAATGTCAATTAAACAAAAAAAACATGAAATCTCACACTTGCCGCGTACGCCGATTTGCATTGTTACACCACATACATACAGTCAGCTTCAAAAATATGCATACTCTGACGTTTTGACGATTTTATTTATTTATATTTTCCATACCACATTTTCCTTATTCTTTATAAACATATAGTTCATTCAAAGGCAAGAATAGTTTTTTAGTTTCACACAGATCCCCTGAAAATGAAAAAAATTCAAAGAAATTTTCATCGAAATACGATTTCTTGGAGAAATTTTGGGAATGCAGTTTTGTAGTCATAACGCTTGTAGTAAAATTTTTCTAAGAAATCGAATTGAAAAATTAAAAGTTTCTTGGTATTTCTTGCATTTTCCCCGAGCTCTGCATGAAATTAAAAAAAATTTGTTCTATGGTTTTTTTGTTGAATGAATCAAACTTTTACAAAAAATTAAAAAAATAAAAAAATTTGGGATGGAAAATATAATCGCCTTGGTATGCATATTTTTGCCGCTGACTGTATGTAGATATGCATGTTTGCACAAATTTTTAACTTCAAGCATTACCCTTAATTAATTTACTTACATCTAATACAACATCCCTTTAACTTGCAGGTGAACATGAATGGATTTCCACCAACATCGAAACCGATTTGCCGCCATTTGCCGTCCAAGCTGGTCACGATTCGGACGGTGATGCGATCTTTGTCGGTCGCGCCTACCACAAAGGCGATGTAGTAGTTGCTAAAGTTGTGCCCAACAAGCAACAAGCCTACGTCGCCTGGGGTGGTGAGGAGGTGAACAAACATGATATAGAGGTATTAGCGGGACATAACTATCACTGGGTGCCCGATGCAAATGGTTCAGTGCCACCTGGTGCTGTTAGCTGTGGACTTACTAGCCTTGGTGAACCATTGTATGTGGGACGTGGTTATCATGCCAACAGTTTGACACCCGGCAAGATTCATCCATCTCAGGGATGCTTGTATATTGGATTTGGTGGCGAAGAAGTGACTGTCACCAACTATGAAGTGCTGGTGCGGAATTAATTGTCAACCGCGTGGGGAAGGTTTGGTGTCAATGACTACAAATTAGCATCTGACTAAAAAAACTGGGAGTTTGGATATTTAAATGAATGCTATAATATATGTAAAGTTTTATATGTTATTAAAAAAATGTTATAAAAAATTTTATAAATAAATAACAAACGCTGAATTTTAAGTAGTCAACTATGAAAGAAGGAAAATCTATCTATCGAAAAAATGCTTGCTAAAGCACTTTTTTGTACTGCATAGTAAAAAGCCAAATCAAAAAGGCACTACTTAATTATACATGATAATTTATTTCAGCAGCACCTTTCTTCAGAATCTAACATTCTTCATAACAGAGTCGACTTAAGGAGCCTCGAGGCCCCTGCCGGCGGCAATCGTGAGGTCACCCAATTTGTAAACAGGCGGAAGGAAGAAAACATTTATCTGAAACGTTTTTATTTTTAAAACAAGAAAAAACCTTAACAGTATAATCCAATATGTACAATGTATGTGTTAAGTATTTGTATTTTTTCTGTTTATTGGCCTAATAAAAAATAATATTCAAACAATTTTATTGAGCTCGAGGCCGTTTTTAATGAAAAATTATTGTGGGAAAACTATTTGTTAACTATTTTTGTTTGCTTACAATAAACGGCCTCAGATTCAATAGAATTGTTGGATGTAAATACTAAAAATACTCCACTTGAATTTGATTTTCTAAACAGGCACACCCTCTAAAAACTGTGTTATAAAGCTTTTGCAATCTGTTTTGTTTGACATCCGTATTGTAATATTTCTTTGGAGCAACTCGTTAAACTTATTTAGACTTTTAAACATTTTCGAAATAAAGCCTTCCTAAACATTTTTGGATTTGCTCGGTATCATTTTTTAATGTTTCATTTTACCTATTCACTAAATTTGATTTGACTTTTTAACAGATGGCGACCCTATTTGAAAACATTTTCTAAACAAAGCTTTTTTCGATTTACAGCCATATTGCAGTATTTTATTTAACTTATAAAAAAATATTTGATTTTAAAAAAGTTGGCAACCCTCTTCAAAATATTTAAAAAATAAAGGTTTTTTAAACCGAATTTCTTTACCATACCCTTCATTCAGTTAATTAATAAAACTTAATATGACTTTTTAAATAGGTGGCAATCCTGTTAAAAATAGTGTGGTAATAACGCTTTCTTAAATCTCGTTCGTTAGGCATACTGTAAAATTTAGATGCACTTATAGTTTAAAGTAGATTTTTTAAGCAGGTGGCATCCCTTTTCAAAAAATATCCTTATTTTAATCTAGATCCTAAGCTATCTGTATGCCAAATTTTATACAAACAGAGACAAATGAACATACTTACATGCTCACAAACTTAAAAATTTACAATATTAGCAGCTTTTCATTCGTTTGTCAATTTAATTTCTAAACTGGCGGCAACTCTCGACAAAAATATTTTACAACTAGATACGGTTTTCGTATTTTTCTTGCATGGTACCCACAATACTTTATTTAACTTGTTAATTAAATTGATTTTGAAATTCTTAAGAGATGGCAGCTCTCTTTAAAAAAATACTAAAAAAAAGTTTTCTCATATCTTGTTCAACTTGTTATTTAAATTGAGTTTAACTTTTTGAACAGGTGGCAGCCCGCCTACAAAATATTTTCAAAATAAAGTGCTTTTAGCCCCCCTTCTTTAAACGGATACCTTATTTAACTAATTAATTATTCGATTTTAACTTTTTGGAACCCCTTACCTTTGATAACTAATCTCTTATAATCTCTTACAATATTTTATTTAACTTATTAATCAATTGATTTTAGGTTTAGATTTTTTTTTCATCGCTCCGCTCCGGTATTTTATTTCGCTCCGAGCTCCGCTCCCGGTCCCAATAAAAAACTTTTTTATTTATTTAATTACTTACATATCGAGCCCCAACCGCCAAAAAAGTTTGTAAAAGTTATTTTTCTTAATATGATCGCAATGTATTTTGTCTTGTAAATAAAATGGCAGATATTAAATGGATCGGAAATAAGAAAAAAGTGTACGGCAGAAACAATGTACAGACAAGAACCGAAAATTGTTTTGAAACGGATACGTTTTTGGCGGTTTTTCTGAAATTTTCTTCTGCACTTCACAGATGCTTTTTCAAGGAAAACAAAATATTAAGGAGGCGTCTGACCAATTTTGTAAAAGTAAAAAATTTCTCAAAGTTTGGAAAGGGAAGTGGATCCCTTCAAAGGTAGGCTTTGCAATATAGTTCGGTCCGAATGCTATCACAGCGTTAAGAGTAGTAACATATTTTAATAATATTTCCGTACCTAGAAATGTGTGTAAAAAAATTTTCGGTGTAAAAATCCCGAGCACAAAGTAAAAAGTTATGGAAAAGTATTCTACCAATTATGTGATATTACTACTGAATATTTATATATGTGTTGCTTTCACAAAAGATCGAAAAATATATGCCTATTAAAGATGCCTTTTTAGAGCTTATAAATCTAGGATCATTGAACAGCTTTTAAAATCCTCTAGCTTTTATGGAAAAAATTGACCGTATTCAGCCGTTGATTTTTTGTAAATGCTCCGATATTGGTTGTATAAATGCTCATATAATATCTGACGCTTTGCATATGGAGCAGAATATAAAGCTTAAGGATTTCATTACTGAAACGTGGGGAGGTGCGATTTCTCATTCAGCGTTTTACACGAGGTTCTCACGAACAAGAAAATATCCCAGAACCAGAACGAAAAAGCGTAGATATGAATTCCGGCCTCGGAATTTAGAGAGAAAGTATAAAAAACACATGTGCTCCTTGGAAAAAACTATTGTTTTCCGAGGCACTGCCAAAGAATTTGCATGCAATGCGTAGAATAAAAATGTTCAAATTTGGCCACTGAATTTTTTGTTTGTTTTTGCTTTTTCCTAAGTTTTTGTTTTTAATACCTTTTTTTAGTTTTGAAGAATTAAAGGTTATAGAAATAAAACATATATACATAAATTTGTTACCTCTGAACTTTTTAGATACTTTACTTAAATCATCAACAATTTCACGTTATTTGTGGACTTTTGGCAAATTTGCTTTAAGTGTGAATAAATAAGTTTTCTTAAAGCACTGAATTTGTTTTTTATTTAAAATACATGTAAATAAATTTTTTTTTATAGAAATTTAATAATAAAAACCTGGGTATCGTAAATGCAGTTAATTTAAATTTGGGGTCATAAAAAACCCCACGCGATAAATTATGTTAGCAAAAAGCAGCGCTACGGACGGTGGAGTAAATATTCTTCGGCAATTTTTAATCAAACTATAGTTCATTATTAAACTGAAAGTGTACATATGTATTACAGTTTCAAACTTTGTACAGAATTCAATTTTATACCACATGCATGAAACTTTTTTGTATGGAAAAATTGCGAAAAAGCGTCAGTTAAAAAAATTGTCAAAAACTCTGTTTAAAAAATTGGGAATTTTCATGAAAAGTTTTTAAAATTTGAGATTTATTTTTGTGAAATCTGTGCAAAGTTTGAAACTTTAATAGATTTAGAATAAAAAAGATAGTTTTAATAAAAATTACCGAAAAATATTTGTAATGAAAAATATTGTGAATCTTATAAAATAGATAAGTGTGTGAAATTTTTCGACACTGACTGCTACTGCCTGCTAATAAAAAATGGGGCGCATTCAATTTTAAACCCGATATATCATACAATGGTGAGAATAAACAAATGGGCAACAAGTTTGCTAACCCGTTTCCCAATAACCATTAATATCATCAAATCAGCGTAACAATTCTTCGAATTTGATGTAAAATTTTTTTATTAATTTATGTGACACAATACATGGCTCGAATTTTACCAAACATCTATGTATTTGAGTTATAAAATGTATGTATGTTCACGATACAGAACAAAAATCTGGAAGACCAAGGTAAAATGTTTATACATTTACATCAATGAAGGTATGTATGTAGTTGTAAGAAAAAAAACATTTGTATAAAACAAGAATGTATTAAAAAGTTGAAAAAGGGCAATTTACATGTGCACGTAAACATACATATGTGTTTACAAATGTTTTATGAATGTATTCCATTATTCTACGTTGCTCCGGAGTGGCTGAGTTGAAAGCTCATCTCGTTGTCATAAGCCATTATGCGGTACTTTGTCCTTTAAACGCGCACCAAAACTTCGTAGTTTTGCACTCTTACTTCCTGTCCACCAAACGGAATGTACAAACAGCCATGCGATTGATGAATCTTACCGGGTGTCAGACTGCCACCATAGTGACCACGGCCAATATACAAAGGCTCACCGTCGCTGGTGCGGCCACAGACAACAGCGCCTGGTGGCACACCGCCATTTGCATCGGGTACCCAACCGTAACCGTAACCGGCTAAAAGCTCAAAATCATGCTTTACTACCTCACGACCACCGAATGGTACATAAGCGCAATTCTTATTCGGAATAACCTTGGCGGGCAGCAGATCACCTTCATGGTAGGCGCGTCCCACGTAAATGGCATCACCATCAGCATCATGACCGGCGTGAATAGTGCCAGGCACTAGATTGCTACCCGATGAGTTGACCCAGGTTTCAGGTTGTACGAGCACCTCATAGCTATCGAGCCGCTGTTCATGTCCACCATACGGAATGTAGAGGCAGCCATGCGATGGGTGGATTTTGCCGGGTGTCAAACTGCCTTGCCAATGGCCGCGTCCAATGAAAAGCGGCTCACCATCGCCGGTTTGGCCAACACGCAAAGCATGTGGTGGCACTTCACCACCGCTGGCTGGTATCCAGCTGTAATGATGACCGGTCAACACTTCGATGTCTTGCTTGTTGATCTCCTCACCACCCCACGCGACGTAGGCTTGTTTCTTGTTGGGAACGATTTTTGCAGGTAATATATCACCATTGTGGTAGGCACGGCCAACATAGATTGGATCACCGTCCGAGTCGTGGCCGGCATGAATGGCGAAGGGTGGCAAATCGCTGTAAATGCTTGTGGAAACCCATGTGTGTTCCGCTAAAAAAAGGGAGTAGAGTGAGAAGTGAGATTTTGAATAAATTTTCTTACTGAGTGTTAATGTTGAAAATTTAATATAAATGTTTGATGGTCTTTTATGTAGATACTTATAAGTACACAGTGAAATACATGAGTTAGTAATAAAGCAAAATTTATAAAATATATGTATTTTCTATTTGCAAAAGTTCCATGTGACACTCATTTATCAAATTTCTTAGAAATACAGTTACCAAGATAACTAATGCAGCGTATTTGCTAGCTTATTTACTGTCCTAGTTTAGTTACTCTAAGTATGTAAATACTTATGTATATGTATACGCAATATGTACATAAGTTTACTAATAATCTATCAATTTTCAAGCTCTTCTGTACACATACTTAATTTTAAAACACGTAAATATCAATGTGGTGTTCAATAACAAAGTCATAAATAAATACATACATTGTATATGTAGGCATGTGTAAGTACATAAGTACATCAGTGCAAACACTGGTATGTGACTCAATACCCTGCAGTACGGGGGAGGGACTAAGGGACTGAAGAATCGGTAGCTACCTGATAAATTCCGTCAATTACCGAACGACTACTTGCAGTGTATTTCAGCGATTACTTTTACAAGGCAATGTCTTAGGCGGTAGTCACCATCGGGGCTCTCTCTGCAATACCGGGAGTTACTAAAGTAGTCACTTGCGTGATTTATGGGCGCCCTACTTTTGAACCGCTACTGCACCGACTCCTAGGTAAGTTGATACTCTGTTAACCCGTGGTAGTGCAGATGGTAGTGCAGAGTCGAACCAGAATAGCGGAAAGCTACGACAGAGAAAAAAAAATCATAATGGTAGCTCTGAGTATTGCGCAATATTTAAATATAGTTTTATAGGGTGCACTCTACAATAATTTGAGTTATAAATTTTTTTTACGCCGAAGTTGAGTAAAATAAATATATTACAAATTTACAAATTTTTAAATTTTTTTTTTACCTTTTTTTAGAATATTTTGAGTATGCAATTTTGTATCCCATTAAATTGTAGTAAAATGAGTGCAAGTTTTAAGCTACTGCGACGGCTTTTTGCACTTTTTTCTTATGGAAGAAAATGCGTAAAACCGTTTTCAAAGAAAATTAAAAAAAAAAATTAACCCAGTTTTGCAATCGCTTAAAACTTGCACTTTATTACACTAGAATTTAATGGGCTACAAAACTGCATACTCCAAAAATTCAAAAAGAATTAAAAAATTTGTAAATTCGTACTGTACTCATTTTACTCAACTATACTGAAATATTGCGGAATACTTAGAGCTACCATTGTGATTTTTTTTATTTTTTTTTTGAGATGACATATTTTCAAAAACGATTTTTTTTTTATCAAAAAATTTGTATGTGAAAATTTTTTCAAGTAAAAAAATTAACAAAATATTTTCTTTCATAGAGGATTTTGATGTGTGTATGTGTGATTTTTTTCAAATTTTTTCCTCGCCCCGTTGTCGAAATAATAGGAAAACTATTAACACGATTTGTTTTTGTTTTTGTGCTGTAAAGTTTTTGAAAATGTATTAATCAAGCTCAAATTTCATATTTTTTTATTATTTATGTTTATCCATCAACCCTAACAATTTAAAGCAAATCAAACAAATGAATGTGGTTCACACCCTGTATTCTATTTTGGTATGGAACGCCCCATATACAAGGTGGCGCAAAATTAAACACCCTTCTTCTTAATCACTTCTTTCTTTGGGGCTACATGAAGTCGCGGGTTTATGCCAACAAGCCTCATACCATCGCAGCCCTTAAGGAGAATATTCGACAGGAAGGCGAACAGTTATCACCGGAAATCTAGCGGAAAGTCATGGGAAATGTAATGAAACGGGCACAAATGGGTATCAACACTGGCGGCAGCCCCTTGACGGATATCATCTTTCCCATTTAACAGAAAAATTTTTAAAGGTCCAAATAAATATTTCTATAACTCATAAACTTTTTTTTATTTACTAAAAAAGTTATTTAGAAACATAGAATTTAGTAGAAGGCAATCGTCATTAAGAAGTGTTACCGCCTGATGAAATGATTAATTCTTCTGCAATCAATAAATAAACTATACCCGCCTAAATAGCGGCCATAATTGACCGAAAGAAAATGTATTGCCTGAATGAAAATGTATTGAAATGAATTGTATTGCCTCGCCAGATCATACACAATTAAATGACTCAGCAAAGTATAAGCCAACTTTACTGGGAAGTTTATATGTATTCATATCAAAAAGGAGCGAAATGGGTTTAAATTTGGGGTGCAAAACCCCGCGTACTTCTCTGACTACACATACTTCCGGGAAGTGCCTTTCTGTTAGATTTTTTTCAACAAAAAAAAACGCCTTTATTAGATAAGAAAAAAGTTCTTCACTCTTTGAAAAAGACTTCTTTCTTCCTTAAAATATCCAGAGGGGAATTTTGAATTAGAGGAACTTGAAAAGGTTCATGTTTTTAGAATGCGAAGCAAGCCAAGTATTTCGTAGTTTTGTCATATTTTGAATAATCCTCGTTAAGGTCATATTGCTAGTGTTGCTTTCGTCTTTTTAGTCAGCCAAAAATGAATTTAGCGTTCTTTACTTGAGTATTATTGTCCTCTTCCCCGCTTTATTACAAACTAGCATTTTTTGAAACAATAGATTACAGAATAGGATACTGCGGAATTCTAATGTTTTTTTTCTTTTTTGCGATAGTTTGAATAGAAGAACAGAATATAGAATGTGTACATTCAGAGGTTTGCCATTGTCTGCCGAGGGGCGACCGCTGTTAAGAAAAAGCATTTTCTATAATTTTTTGGGATGTTGTTTTTAAAAGGGATCACATCTTGGTGCTACGAGTGGGCTACAGCGGCCATACAATACCTTCATAGCCTTTAACATTTTTAACCACGCTTTTTTTTATTAAACTCTTGGTTGCTGTCACTCAAGAGATCAAGCCTCGCAGCCATTACTTAAAACGTGTCGACAAAGCTTTCAAAATTAAATAAAAATATGATAGGACTCATGCACTTTGCTTCTTGCTGTTCTTTATTAGCAACAAGCGCTGATTAGATAAAACTTACGAGTTGGTAAAGTACCGGCACTACAAAGAATCGAAGACGAAAATGACACGTAGGTAAATATATAAGTGTACTCGAAACTTTTAGAATATTTTCGAAAGAAATATAAAAATATTACTTTTTTTAACAAATTTAGTTAAAGCAACACTTAATTCGAACTTTATGAAATTTTGAAACAGCTGAGCAAGCACTTTCCTACTCATTCGTTTAACTTTTACTTTTATCTATTGAGTTGTGTGATTTTTTTATTTAGAAAATTTTTTATTTTTTTTTTTATATTAACACTTTATACTAATTATCTTATCACTCCGTTGTAGCTTACTCACCCATTTTGTATGATTTATATAGGCACTAACTTTTTTGTAAATTTAATTTAATTAAAAAAATATTTTGCAATTGCTTGGCACAGCTTGTGGCGCAGCTCAATACTTCTACGCTGTTTAGCAAATGAAGTTGCAAATGTAACTGAAATTAAATATACAGAAACCGCCAAAATATACGAATATGTACACTAACGGACAAAAGCAAAGTCACACGTAGTGATAACGTATAATTTTGAAGTTTAAGTTGTTTTGGTGTAAGTCTACTGCACTACCAACTAAATTGTAAAAGCAAGTTTTTGTCTTTCTTGGCAAAACGAAAGATTAAGTTCAGAAGTTTTTTTATCAAGAAGTTGTGTCCAGGCTTTAAATTAATTATGTACGGTTTACAGATTACAAAAAAAAAAATTCATTTGTCTAGATACCGAAAATGTACGTATGAACAAATTTTAATAGGCGGTTGCTGTGGCCGAGTGGTTAGGGGTGCGTACTGCCACTGACTGATCCTGAACTGATCAAGATATAACAAGTAATTTTTAGCAAAAAAAAACCGACTTAAAAAAATATATATATATCTATATATTTCATGATCGAATGATCGGATCTAAACCAAATTATTATGCGACCACCTCTGAGACACTACCTTTCCGTTGCAAAAAGAATTATTGAAGTCGGTTGACGTGGTCCAAAGTTATGCGGTAACATACATAAAAAAAAAAAAAAATATTCCGACGAACTGATAACCTCCCCCTTTTTTGGAAGTCGGTTAAAAATAGAAAATAAAATTGCTACAATGATCCTCTTGACACCGTTTTAGATCATTTTTAGCAGCCTCTTAAGCACATTCGTTTGAGGTGAGGTTAACTTCATGAACACTAGTGTTGATAAGAACACACAGTTCACATGTATCTTATCAGTCTTCAATAAGCTTTTCAGTAAAAAATCAAGATAAAAAGTACGCGAGTGTGAAAAGCTTCAACAATATTCTGTGAAAGCGTCAAAAACAAGTGCAGTTGCATATGGCATGTGTTAGGGCTGGGACTATTCGTATATTCGAATATCCGTTCTGAAAATCGTGTATATGGATTTTGTTATGCGGATATCCTTCAATTGTTCATCCGAATATTCTAAATAGAGTTTGAACGGATTCGTAAAATTTTTCTCAAAATTATTGAGTTGTTTAATAATTAATAAAACACGTAGCTGAAGACGTTTGCGAGAGCGGCATACATGTACAGGAATTTGTTACAAAATTAACCAATTTTAGCTTACTTGAAACCTGTGGCCGCTACTTCCATAGATAGTTGTAGCAGGCGGAACCAGGCGATATTAAAAAAAATATATTTTTTTATTTAACATTAGCCGTCATCGATTCGCCACTTCTCGCTCGCCATGTTTGAGTTCCGGTCGCTTAAAGAAGAATTTTGCATGTGAAAGCAACAACAAAGTTAGCTAGCACGGATAGACGATAGCGAGTTTGGTTGTACCTCATTGAGTTCGTTCGTTTCGCCCCTCGCTAACTGATGGCGAATCGATGACGGCTATTGTAAGGTTAATACACAAGCATTTGTTAATTTTAAATTAGAAATTCGAATATCCGGTTAATAGCCGCCTATTTGGTTATCCGGTTATTCGGATTTTTTATTTAGATATTCGAATATTCGGAATATCCGAACATTCAAAAAATCCGGTTAGAACTCCCTACACTAATACGTGTACATATGTATGTTAACATCCGTTAATTTTGTTATCCGGTTATTCAGATTTTTTAATTAGATATTCGAATATCCGGATTATCCGAACATTCAAAAAATCCGGATAGAACTCCCTGCACTAATACGTGTACATATGCACATATTTGTATGTACTAAGCACGCATACATGTGTGTATACATACCCTGCAAAAATTTGATTACCAGGTGGTCTACTACGACGTGGTTTTAAAGTATGGACAAAAGGCCCAGGTAGCACACTAGTAACTTATTATGCTGATCTGGAGCACTTCAAACCTTCAACCTCTGCGTGGCCCATCGACAATATGATTCGGTTGCCAAATATAAATATTATGAAAACGAATTTTAAGAAAATGCATTTGAAATAATAGATTTTACTATTTACATTTAAAAATCACCTTTAAAAATGATCAAATATTCGGTTTATACAAAATCTTATGAAGTTCAGTCCATGGTCCAAAAGGACAGGACTATTTATAGTTATCTATGTGGTCCCATGTTACACTCTAAAAAAAAATTGTGTAGATTTCCTACCTAAAAGGTAGGTTACTGATTTCCTACCTTATTATTCGCGAAATTACATGCTCGATTATTCAACGAATAGTTTGTTTAAATTTCGGACTTTTTAGAGTGTAATATAGCTGCTGTGGTGTGCGTAAATTTACTAAGAAAGTGTGTACAAGCTACAAAATACACATCTGCTGTTTGATTTCACCCTTAGAATTGTGTAAAGCCACTAACAAAAAAAGATTTTTACACACGAAAATGTGCAAACGAGAAAAATACATATTCATCGTGTAAACTTACCAAAAAAATTTAAAAATAAACAAAAATATACTCGATTTATAGTCGCATTTTTAAACAGATTTTTTAGAGTGTATGCAGCGGTAGACCAGAAGAGGTCAGGTCCAATGACACCGCAAGGTTAATGTGTAACCATATTTTCTCCATATGTTTCGGTTACCAGTGTTGGTTACAAGGTAGCGCGGTCCTGTACTAGTATTTAACCTAGTCCCACTTTTTGCAGGGTAGGTATTTAAAAAAAGTTATGAAATAACGAATTCATTTATTTATTTTGTTCCAGCTCATATTGCAGTACCTTTTGTTGTTGTCTAGTTGACACCTGTTTACTTGTTGCCCGGAACAATGGTATACATATGTAGTCAAAGAGTTGATGAACCCTGAAAGAATTATTTACTTTGAAAAATTATGACTAAGTTTGTGTTTATTGAATTGAAGTACTGCGATAACTTATTAAAAGCAATTGAGTATATTATTTCCATTTATTTTTTGCATATTTTACAAGCTTTTATTAAGTTCCACCTGTGTGTAATCAAATCTTGCAATCAATTTTTAACCAACTTCCCGATGAGCTAGAGACTTGAAAATACAACATGAAAGATGAATTGATCCGCTAGGTGGCGCAGGAGTCGGGATATTTGGAAAATCCATATGGTCCGATTTCTTTCATATTTAAATTAATTGGTTAAATAGAAATAAATAACTCCACAAAAAATGTAGCCGTTAGGTGGTGCGAAAATAATGCCTATCAAGGCAATTCCTGCAAAGAAAAACCGTTTTTTCGATCTCCTGCAAAATCTGAGTTCCGTAAGATAGGCGGCAATTAGTCGATAGGCGGATTTGCAAAGGAATCGGCGATATAGTACTTATCATTACTTTACGACACTCACATATTGACTAGATTTGACTATTTATCTAAATATTATTGAATTTTAACTATTTTTCACCTGAGTGGAAGATCGACCTAGTATATCCGTAGCCAGTTCGAAAACGCCCTTTCTCAGAAAACTTTTCAAGAATGCCCTAGTTAAGAATTTGGTTGAAGAACGCCCTATTTCAGAATTTTATTGAAAAACGTCTTATCTCAGAATTTGGGAACGCCCCATCTCATAATTCTGTTCAAAAATGCTCTATCTCAGCTGAAAATACATCGAAAATGTGCCGAGATAGGGTGTTTTTGAATCGACAGCTGAGAAAGGGCGTTCTTTAATCAAATTCTCAAGTAGGGCTTTCTTGAAAAGTTTTTTGGGATAGGGCGCTTTCGAACTAGGTCGATCTTCCACTCAGCTCCACGAAAATTTATCTGGTTTCGGTCGTAAAGAATAAAAATGTTAGCGTGGATTTACATACCAAAGTAGGCAGATAATACACTATTCAAAAAAATTAAGGGAACTAACAAAGCTTGTATAGGAGGTGTGCGTCATAGTGAGACACACTTCGTTATCTTCAAAATAAAAATTTTTCGCATTGGCGCCTATATTTTATAGTTAAAACCAGCATATGCTCTGAATTTCATTAAAATCTGATAACATTTACCATATCCGCCTAATTACAAGAGCTTCGGGCGGGCAGTACGTCGACTTTTACCATTTTCCACATTTCTTCTTTCCTAACTACAGAATAGAGCATATATGGAGTTTCAGCGAATTTGTAGAGCGGGTACTACTTGGGAACGTCCCACTGTGTATGATACTAATGTATGATGAAGCTCGGGTATATCTTTCGATTTCGCTGCAAGGCTGGAAAGCGAAAGTAAGGGCGCTCATGCACACAATGGATGGTCTAAGAGCCAATTTCACAAAAGCAATTTAAGTGAAAATTGATTTTAGTTTTTTCTATTTTATATGAAAATTTACATAAAATAAAATTCATTTGGCATTTTAATAGCTGGTGAAAACGGCTATAAGTGCCGAGCTTGGTGTGATAAACTAGCTTAACTTTGCAAATGAGATAGGCAATTGGTGACAGGACCGACAAAAAGTTGTTGTGCAATATAAGAAGAAGAAGAACTGTTAGAAAGGGATAACTCTGTGTAAGCTAAAATTCTTGCAGGGATTTTAAAAGAATTTAGGTCTAATCCCATAGCCTACAGGGAATTTTTCTACCACGCATACTTTCACATTGAATGGAGGATAGAGCCGTTCTGAGAACCATAAAATATTTGACCAATTTTTTGTATGATTTATAGTATAATTATGTACATACGTATGTGTCATTCTAAATGGTCAGGTGTATTATATACATAATATTTGCTATGTGTGGGATGAAATATGTATCTAAATATATATACGCATACATATTTATATAGGTAACAAGTAAGAGCAGCGCTGTCTTCGGCTATGCCGAAGGCTTCATACCTTTCATGAACATCTGCAAATTTTACTTTGACAGATTACTGCTTTTGAATACATCTGCATACATCGATAGAGGAGTTACATACTTATATAAAAAAATCGCATCTAAACAATCAGAGGTATGGAAGATATACTTTATATGGCACCAATCTAAGTGATTTTCACTGCTATGTGATCGGTATGTAAACCGGTAACACAATTTGTTGGGTTTAGTTTCCTACATAAAGGAGATATATCGCAAAAACTGGTATCTGAACAATCAGTGCTATAGGAGATAAAGCTTATACAGCATAGATTTTGACGATTTTCTCAGTAGACTTTGTATTATTATTTATAAAATATCTTACGAAATTTATCGGTTTTAGCTGTTCAAATAAAGGAGTTTTACAGTAAAATCCCATATCTGAACAATCAGATGTATGGAAGATATATGTTGTAGTCACCCGATCCTTGTTATTTTCACTGTAAGTATTCTGTTAATAATGAGTGAAAATGGTGCGAAATTTCATGTTCCTAGCTGCATAAATGGATGAATTATAACAAAAAATCTCATATCTGAACAATCAGTTGTATGGGAGCTATAGGTTATAGTTATCCGATCTTTTTAATTTTCACTGTAAGTTTTCTGTTAATAATTATTGAAAACAGTGCGGAATTTCCTGTTCCCAGCTATATAAATGGAGGAGTTATAACGAAAAATTTTATATCTGAACAATCAGTTGTATGGGAGCTATAGGTTATAGTGAACCGATCTTTGTAATTTTCACTGTAAGCATTCTGTTGATAATGGGTGCAAGTGCTGCAAAATTTCATGTTCGTAGCTGCATAAATGGAGAAGTTATAACGAAAAATCTCATATCTGAACAATCAGTTGTATGGGAGCTATATGTTATAGTGGTCCGATTCTTCTGGTTCCGACAAATGATTAATACATTATAAAAATACACCCACCTACCAAATTTGATCCGGATATCTCGAAAACTGAGAGACTAGATTGCATACAAACAGACAGACAGACGGACAGACGGACAGACGGACAGACGGACATGGCTAAATCAACTCAGCTCGACGTTCTGATCATATAAGTATACATTTTCATGGGTCTATCTCTTTTTGTTCTGGTACTTACAAACATCGGACCAAAGTTATAATACCATTTCATGCTCATGAAAGGTATAAAAAAGCTATCTAATCTAAGTTGTGAAGGGTACTGCTGCATACACATATCCTAACTAGCCTTACCATAAAATGACAGCAAGTTTCAATAGTTTATTTATTTGTAAGCTTTTTTTTACTGGAGCTAAATTGCTCATTACTCTTCTTTATGTGCAAAAAGTCTACCTCAGTAATAGAAGTATAAAGATAAACTAAGTTTGTATTGTATTTAAATATGCCTTTTAACTATTTGTACTTATCTCCTTCTGTAACCCCCTAAAACTTAGGCCCAAAGCCATTTTGGCCGAGCCCAAAAAGGAACGCCAGTCCGTTTATCTTCTGTGCCAACTGACGCCAATTGGAAATGAAGCCAGCGGAGCCGTTGTATTTTATTTCACTGTAAAGCTCTTGTTCACCAATCATACAGCTCATTCGTTTGATTGCTTGCAATATTCGCTGGAGTGCAATAGAGCAGAAAGCGTCCGCGTTAGCCCACCTTTGCAACGCGGGTAATCAGTGTGCGAGATGCTGAGTGGGACTACTACTTCGACTCATTCGATTTAAGGGTCCAACATTGCTGGGGCCAAAATCGAAGCTGAGACCTACAATACTTAGTAGTATACGCATATACTTAGTAGTAATACGCACTCCAAACCAATTGGCTGCGGGGCTCGCATTTCATTGCACTTAGTTTGATCTAAATATAGTGATGATACATATGTACATGGATACATTTGCACAATGTAAATTGTAAATATGTACATACAATGTATGTCTGTTCTCGAGACAGTAATCATTCAGCCACACTGACAAATTGTGATAAGATAATGAAAAATACCCACTAAATATATATGTATGTATGTATATACCCTGCAGGAAATTGAATTAGTTTGGAAGTAATTTATAAAATACCTTATTTTCAATGATGACTAATTGAAATTTTTACTATTTTACCTGCAACGAACTCATTTATTTAACAGTTGCTTTTTCCTGCATGTATTTTCAACTACTGGGCCATTCCATTGTGACTAGTGGGACATTTTACTCCAGAATGTGATCAATTGTGAATTTTAACTACATATGTCGTCGGAACTTATACAACAGCGAAAGATATTTTTTTAACATAGAAAGATAACTAATGTAAAAAATTGCTTTAACAAAAATACCTTTACGATTTCTTAGTTTTATTGAACTATCAATTGAATGCATGTGAGCGATGTATTTATGTTGTAAAACATGAATTATATGCTTTCGTTTTCAATAAAAATGAGGTTTATATAATCTTCATAGAAATATTAAAAAATATTTAAAGTTGTGACTAGTGGGACATCTCCTTATGACTGCTGTAAAGTAATTATGCATGAAATAAAACTTTTCATAGACAAAAATTACAACTTCTTTTGAAATTTTTAATATTTTCCCACAGGTTAATAAAATGTAGTCATTTAAAAAGAGGTTACTACTGAAATAAAGATAATTAGGGAATATTTAAATTTATGTCGTTTTCCTCTTTTCAATGGAATGACCCTACTGTAAAATGAATTTGGCTTAAACATCTTCAAACTCAGTATGTTTCGTTTGAACACGCTTTCGTTCTGCACTTCACAGATGCTTTTTCATACTTCCAAGACACAAATTTCTTTTTTTTTTTAGCAAAAAAAATATAAAAATTCGAAACATTTACTCATTGCATTTTTTTAAAGTAGTCTTTCAATTAGTTGATTTAGAAAAATCACTTGTTTCCGTCAGGGTATTGACAAGTGAAATACCGTAAACAAACTTCGCTTGTGAGCTTTTATTAGTCGCTCCATTGACTCTAGAAGTTTCACCATGTCTCAATAATTCAATTAAACAAATTGTTACGAATTAATTAATTAATAAATGTCCCACTCAATTGCAAAAATTAAAAACAAAAATGGTTGTGGTAGGATGGCGAATAATTTCGCTAAAAAAAAAGAGTCTACCTATTTTGGAAACAAGGTATTTCTGCTCGTACGTACTATATGTACATTTGTACATAGCTACATATGACTATGCATGCATGTCTGAGTTGCATTAGGGCGGCTCACGGGATTTCAAGAACGTTTACTTAAATCAGCAGCATAATCGCTGATTACAATGCATGACAAATTAGTTATTTTTCACCGGATGCCTCTATCCATTTCCTATGTAGAATGGCTCGTTAATTCCGAAAATTCAGTTAATTTTTTCTATAGATAAGTTTTCGATATATTCGGGCATGTGCTAAATTATCTAATTTTTCTGTTATAAAAAAAAAATCAAGCTACTAATAAAGAAAATCGATGGATAAACAAAATCGGAATGAGTGGTCAAATGAAGATGCGCAAGGATTTTTATACACGAGCGCACTTGAGCAAACATAAAAGGCTTTAACACAAATGAAAAAAAAATGTACACAGAATTTGTTATTATTAAATTTTTTCCCTGTTAAAATTTGAATTTTTTTATTTTTTCATCAAAACCCAAAAAATCTGGAATGATTAATTAATTTCTCAGAAACTATACGGCATAACGAAAAGTGATGTAAATACGGCTTGTGTATAATTTAGTTAACTTTCATTTGCCACACTTCGTATTAAGATTGTTCAATTGCTTCGTAAGATATACATAAGCGATTAAGTGGAAAATAATAAGAAAAAAAATTATTTCGATTTTCGGAGTAAGCGAGCAATTCTAAATAGGCATTGGAATGTGGCATCCAATGTGCATTTTTACTGTAAATCAGTGTTATTTTTAATTTTCTTTGTTTAAATTTTTTTTTTTAAAGATCTCTATAAAGTGATATTTTCATACAAATTTTCGATTTATAAATCAGTTAAAGCCTTCTTTATTTTTTATGATAAAGACTTTTTAATATTCCCATCGCCCACTATGACATTTAAATGATTTTTTTTACGACTATCATATTGATTTTCTTCCACATGAAAAAAATTTCGAGAACATGTATATACATACGTTGTATGGAGAAAATAAACAACATCTTCAACAAACAAAAATCCCACACATCAACGGTGAGTGAGGGTAATTAAGAGAGAAACATAGAGTTAGCGGAACAAAAAAAATATATAAATATTAAAAAACGTTCGTATCGCAAAAAGTTTTTTTTGGGCTAGTGTATGTGGTTAATTTTGAAGTAAAACATAAAACTTTTTCTTTTTTGTGATAAAATAAAACCGAATTTCAAAGAAATTTAACCATTCTCCTAAGTAGGGCTAATTTAGGAAGTTTCTGTTGAATGCTCACATCGCTGCGTTAAATATAGGAAAATTTTATTTCACATATATTTGTTTTTATATAAATCTTGATATAGAAACCGTTATGAACAAGGTAGGTTTACTTGCAATAAATTTGTGTAGTACTTTATAAAAATAAGGTAAACGGCGTTATTTGAAAAAATGTATGAATCGATCTTGGGAGATGGGGTATTTTTATTCCGATTCGAATCGATTCCAAAAGCGACTATTTTTTATTTCGATTTGGCATCTCTGTTACATAGTTAACTTGCATGACTCTCTTCCAAACTTATACAAATGGATATAGCCTTGAAAGCAGGCTCTTATTAGCTATCACTATGGAAAAGCATTTTAGTTGCGTTTTCAATTTGATTTATGTCATTATTATGAAATTGATATTTTAGACGGGAACAACAATTCAAAAGAGGCACTCTAAAGTCCAAACCGGCCTTGTAAACGCTCCCTTACATATGCATGATATATAGCTTTAAATTCCATCAAAAAATGTTCAAAAATATATTAAATATGAGTCATAAGCAGACATACATAAATATAACATTTCGATCAAAGTTCATATCTTCATTGACAGCTCATATACTCCAGCCGGGTATCTACCATGAACACTTGTGTAATAATAGCAATTTATCAGTGTTTGTATATTTTACCTCACACAGAGTACATTAGGACGGGACGCAAAAAAATATGTGTAATCCCTGATTTTAAAGTAGTCGTATGTAAGAACATATGTATGTACATAATTGCACATGCCAACACCGAACCGGTCGATACATAGGATTTTAGGGTAGGCAAACTCACGAATCAATGCCTCCGATGATATGCGAAGAAAACTTAAAACATCTTCATACATTTATTTTTCAACCTGTCAATATTTTTAAAAGTTTTCATGGATTTGATTTTTATTTTATTCTTTTTGAATTAATAACTTTTTTTAACAGAGCTATGCAGCATGAAAAATTCGGTTTGTACGGGAGGTGCCACGCCCCCTTTTCCAACAACCGCAATTTTTCTAAATGAGTATGCGCTTATTTTCATATATCTGCACACCATGTTCGAGTACTCTACCATGAACACTTACAAAGTTAGGCAGTATAAAAAACTCGATTTTTATGGGATGTGCCACGCCCCCTTTTACGATAACCACAATATTTCTCCATGAGTATGCGATTGCTTTCATATATCTCCATACCATATCCGACTCCTCTTCCATGAACATCTTCCGGGACATGCACTATGAAACATTTGGTTTGTATGGGATATGCTACGCCCCTTTTTCTAATAGCCCCAATTTTTCTTCATGACCTACCAGAATCGAAAGATCAGGCTTCGGGAGCCTAAGGAGATCCCTAGACCGTCCCCGGTCCACCCTCCGCCAGAACGACCCCGCATGCTCTGGTTTTCCATAGCGTTCGCTGAGTTGACCTGAGACCCATCTTTCTAAGAGAAGTCCCCAAGTAGTCAAGGCAGCTCCCTCTCGAACTTTCTCACTCCAGGCTAGACACGCAGTGATTCGTGTCATCAAGGATGAAATCAAAGCCCTCGAGAATACTATAGCGTGCAGACCTCGAGTTGGTCGGGCAACTAGCACCCCTAAGTCTGCCGCCCTTGCTGTAGCTGCTTTTTCTGCGATGGCTACAGGTATTTTTTGCCTTTTTACATTATTCGGTGAAACCTACATTCAATAAAAAAATATTTACTGACATTAGTGTGGCACGTTAGGACGAAAAGAACTGAGATCTGGTGGGTAAGTACAAGAACGGGGTACTTGAGTTCAACTTAATTTGAAACGAAAAAATGTGTCGATCCATCGATATATCACACTTTACGATGCGACTGTAAATGGTAGAGATATGACAAAAAATTAAAAAAAAAAAATACATTAGAACTTTTCTTTTTGGTACGACCCATTATTCATACTTACACTGAGAAAAGAGTTTACTTAGTCAATTAAGTATGTTTTTCGCAACACATGATTTGGTTATATTTTAGTTACCAAATTTTGTGTTGAGAGAAATATGTATGTATATATGTGTGTATATATGTATGTATATTTAGCTGACCCTTTTAGAATTACATAAAATAAAAAAAGATTTATGTAGCACATATCTACTCGACCACCCTAGCACAAGCATTTTATCTACCATATTGTAAAAAAATACTCAGATGTATTTGTGGTAATTATTTAATGTATCTGCAAGTATGCACTTATACATAGATACGTATATAAATAATAAGGTACATAAGTATGTATTTATGTATTTGCAAGTTCACCCATACATGCGTGCCCAGATAAGACACAAAAGCCAATGATTATTGGACGAATTTCGATTTGATATATAAACTGACTCAGTTGATTTCAACAAGAAAACAGTAATAAAATAACCGTCGAAGTAAACGGGCGCTGCTGGATCTGTTAAACTAAGAAACGTTAAAATTTGTATATCAACAGCACACTGATAAAGAATTAAAAGTACAAAACCGAAGGAGTATTATATAGGAAATAAAACAAGGAGAAGCATTTTTTTTGTGCCAAAATCTATTTTAAATAACAATGGGTAAGATCACATTGCTATCGAATTGAAACACAAAAAATTCTGCACCCAAAAGATGTAACCACTAAAATCAAGAGATGATATTACGAGCAAAACTAAAAACAAAAAAAAATTCATTTTTTTGTATAAACACTATGTACTTAAATATGCGATTAAAAAGTGAAATATGCTAGGTATTGATAAATTAAAAAATTCCGTTAAGATGTGAAAGTTTTGGTATTTTTTCGAAGAATATGGCAGCATATGAAATTCAATAATTTGGCTGTTTTTAGCGGTTATTCCTTTTTGGCCCAGAATTTACGTTGTTATTTGTGCGTATTTTGTTTTTGTGTGGAAAAGAAAAATGTTTCAGTGTTTGCTTTTTATTTTAATAAATTATGTATGACACATTGCAATTGTCATTTGATTGAAATTTAATCTTGACCAATTTCATGATAACAGCTATCTATAAATTAGCAAAAAGTCGTAGTCGTACATTTTGCATCAAATTCATATACATATGTATGTATGTGTGTGTCTGCATAAGCAGATAAATTCAAATTTGCGCAAACCCTAACGTTAATATTAAATTAAAAAATTGATGCATACTTTTAGGCGCTACTATTTCCGTGGAGCCAGGTGCTGTTATCAATTACGGTAAATCGCTCTTATTTAACGATCTTAGCTTTTAGTAGAATGTGTACATTAGGATGACCTAGAAAATGTTTTGTTGCAAAATTCAATACATAATTTTTAATCATGTCTTAAACCACTTATAAATGTATAAAGTTTTATTGCTATTGGATGACGATAACCTTAGCCGACTTGAAGTCAAAATATACATACTCACAGGTTGGGAAATTTTACTAAGGCAAGGGTGTCTCATGCGAGGCTTTGTAATATTTCCCCGTGAAATATGCAATGCCTGAATTTCCACAAATCTTCATAGCTGAATTGCTGCATTACCAACGTACCTAGAATCGCGGTGACAAGAACTGGTAAAATTTTTTGGTAATAAAATGTTTCGGTTGCGTGCAGAATAGACCTGCAAACCCCATTACAATGCTAACGTACCGCATGGTGGCTGGCTGCCTTAGCGATCAGTAGGGATTGAATCCGAAAGTAGCAGTTCGCGGAGGGGAAAAAAGATGCTCGTTATGGGAAGTAATTCCGGAAAGGTTGTAGCATCTACAAGAATGCGATGGACAAAATAGTCGCAATCTTACCAGGAGCATGCCTGAAAGTTGTTACAGATAAGGATATCGCGACCCAGGGCAAGAGCTTGGCTACCGATCTCTCCCATCAGGCTCAATGGAAAGCTTAGAGATATTCCAAGGGTTTAACCCAGGCATAACCATGTACAAATGGAGAGTGGTCAAATGCGTCTTTTAGATCAAAAGGACAAAATAGAGAGACTACGCCTATAGGATTTGGCAAACAAAAATTCTCTTAAGTTCTACGACACCCTAATGTATATACATAGATTAGTGTGGACATTCACTATCGACATCTAAATTTTGTATGGGATATCTACCCCTTAAATTTTTTCTGAGTACAAAATGAAAATATCCACGAAAATTTCAAAACTTCAAACATTTTTAGAGGTCACAGGCAGGGTTTGAAAAAAAAATATTTATCGCAAATGTTTGACAAAAGCAGGAGCTCGGAAGGCTATAACATAGCATATTGAAACTTATTCATAAGAATTCATAAACTCGCTGAGTTATAGCTGGGCAAAGTCAATATTTTGATGAATTTTTAGGATTTAAGAGCTAAATTTAATTTTTTCCACCCCTGGTAGCAACCTCTAAATTTTTTTTTCAAATTTTGAAATTTACGTGACATTAGACTATACCAACAGAATGTTAAAGTATCTATTTTTGCGAAGCAATTTTTAGATTTTTCGAAACTTTTTTTGAAGCAGGGGTTTTCGCCATATCTTAGGCATTTACAGTCGAATCTTAAATTATGGATAAATATATCGTTGGTTTTGTCTTACGGAGGAAGATTTTTTGTTCCAAAGTTCATTGACCTCAAGTACCCCGTTCTAGTACTTACCCATCAGATGTCCGTGAAACAATGCTCACAAAAAATTATTAAACTTCTTCTAAGTATTTTGATTTAAAAAATAAAAATTTGTGTTGCTGTTTGTATTTGTCCCCAGGTTCGGCCGAAAAAAACAATGTGTTTGTTCATGCTTAACTGGTTATCAGGTTATGGGGTTATGTGGTTATATTTTTTGTTCCGTTTACAACAATAAAATGCACTACACAATAATAATGTTTAATCAGATAACCTGATAACCAGGCAAGTGTGAACAACCTCAATTATGAAGTTGTCTTGCAAAAATACCTTAGACTCAGAGATGCACCGCGAACATTTTTTGTTTTTTTTTTTGTATGGTAGTACGGACTAATGTACATATATATTATTTAAAGTATTCTCATACCCATGCTCATATAAACAACTTTTTAATAACTTCATACTCACATTTTATTTTTAAGAGCAAATAATTTGTAATCTTTTCTCACTTCACCAATTTCTTATCGTTGCAGAAAATACCTGGGTCCATTCATCACCATATCAGCCGGTGCCACCATTCGCAGTTATTGGCGGTCACGACTCGGACGGCACTCCCATCTACGTGGGTCGTTCGTTTCACGAAGGCGACAATCTCCCAGCCAAAGTAGTCCCCAGCAAGGGTGCAGGTTATGTCTGCTGGGGTGGCCGTGAAATCACGAAATCACACTATGAGATACTGGTAGGTCAAGGTTACGCTTGGGTACCCTGCTACGGTGGCTCTGTGCCGCCCAACGCTGTACGCACCGGCACTACACGCACTGGAGAGCCATTGTACGTTGGACGTGGTCACCATGCCAACAGTTTGACCGTGGGTAAAATACATCCATCGCATGGCTGCTTATACATACCGTTCGGTGGGCAGGAGGTGCGAATCGCCACATATGAAGTACTCATCAAACAGTCCACCGATCAGTGGGTACCTTCAACGCCCAACTATGCTCCGCCCAGTGCTGTGGTGGCTGGCTACGATACAGATCGCGCTCCCATTTATGTGGCTCGCGCCATGCATGAAGGTGAGCTGCTGCCTGCTAAGTTTGTTCCTAACAAAGGTTCTGCATACGTCTGCGTTGGCGGCTATGAGATCAATAAAATCTCGTTCGACGTCCTCTGCGGCCATGGCTACAGCTGGGTACATGTGTACAATCACGCTATCCCGCCTAATGCTGTATTCAGCGGCATCGGACGCAATGGTCAGCGGCTGTATGTCGGACGTGGCCATCACCATGGCAGTCTGACGCCTGGTCTGATTTCGCAATTACAGCGCTGCCTTTTTATTCCGTATGGTGGTCGCGAAATCCGCGTTGACGCATACGAGGTTCTTTGCCGTCAATAAAAAAAAAATACTATTGAATACTACTATTGAGATCTATTTTGTATTTGAACAAGAGTAAATAATAAAAGAATATATTTTAACTAAAAATACTAAAAGCAGCAGTTTACAAATACTTCACTGATGTCTGGAAACAAAGCTCAGCGCGACGCGGACGTATGCATCCTTTTTAGCAAATTTACATTTCTTCTTAGATTTTTATCTATAATTTGTCTATTTTTTTATGTCGTACTGTAGGCTATAAATGGGTGCATTCGTCCGCGTACGCTTCACTTCCACCAAATGCCCTACTTGGCGGCAATGATTTTGACGGTGACACCATTTACGTTGGTCGCACATTCCACAATGGCGACACGCTCGTAGCCAAGATCGTACCAAAGAAACATATTGCTTTTGTATCATGGCGTGGTGAAGCGTTTCCAAAGGATCATTTCGAGGTGCTTTGTGGCACAAATCTCAGCTGGCGTCAATGCTACGATCATGTCGTACCCGAGAATGCTGTACTCTGTGGCAAAACGGCGCTGGGTCAGCCTGTTTATATTGGACGCGGTCACTATGAAGGTAGCCTGAGTGTCGGTAAAATATCCTCGGTTCATCGCGCCTTATTTATACCGTTCAAAAATGCAGAACGTCGCTTGGAGTCTTACGAGATACTGGTAGAAGACAAACACACCGAGGGTTGGGCAATCGATGAGACACCACCACCGCCACTAGAAGAAAAGAAGCCTACTTTTCCAACACCACCAACTGAGGATATGAAGCCTTACCCACCACCGCTAGACGTTAAGCCGCCATTTGGTACTCCAATGCCAATACCCTTGCCTGCACCCATGGGACCGCCACCTCCGAACGATCCATACAATCCATATGCACCACCAGCGCCAACGCATTTCGATCCACCTCCATCATACCAGTCCCTCGGTGTATCTGTCTACCCAACGATCCCCCCAATGCATTCACCTATGCCACCCCCACGTCCACAACAATCCGATACTTGGGTGGTTTCAAGCGCCAACTATACACCACCAAATGCAGTACATGCCGGACACGATACGGATCTCTCGCCAATTTTGGTTTGTCGTTGTTTCCACAACGGCGATTTTTTGCCGGGAAAAGCGATACCGAGTCGTGCTTGCGCTTATGTCTCATACGCGGGTCAAGAGATACCCAAATCCGATTTTGAGATTCTTATTGGTGAAGGTTATGATTGGGTGCCAGCATCGGATGGTATAATACCGCCGGGTGCTATAGAGGCGGGACGCACTGCCGATGGTGAACCATTGTATGTAGGTAGAGCTCATTACTGTGGCAGTCTAACTCCCGGCAAAATTCAGCCGTCTCATCGAGCGCTATACATTGCATTTGGCGGGTATGAAAGGCGTATCCCAAACTATGAAGTACTCGTGCGCCGTAATGACTTCTATCGAGATGAAGCGGTAAAGATCTGCTACTGAATAAATATCTGTTGAAGATGAGCTCTTTCAAATAGAGTAGGCCTTAGAAGCGACATACTTGCAATGACGAAATTTTCTACTAAATTTAATTATTTGCGCTGTGTTCATATTTTTGGTATTACTTACTCAGTTATTTATTCATTAATGTAAAGATTTACTAACAAATCTACATTCATATGTATCTATAAAATCAATAAATTATGCAAATACATATAAAGGACTAAACTATAGTTAAGTTTTAGCAAATGGTCTCCAATTTTTCACCCATACAATAACTTCACAACTTAACAAAATTCGAATAACATTATGCGGCACATCCAATTACCAGCGATTCTTATTCTAATTTGAATTTAAAGTGTCAAAACACTTGAGTCTATTGCCCGAAGAGTCTTAAAATGGGTTCCGCTAACATAACACAAAAAAGTGTTTAACAAAACTTTTCTCTGAAAATAAAAATTATTCTGTTAATATACATATGTGATGCGATTTCAGGTAATGGATGTGATATAATTGTATGTGATGTTATGTCATATTGTATTATGTGATGTCTTGTCAGGTGATTTCAGGTAGTGAAATTAGGTGTGGTGAGTTTAGGTGAGGTGTGGTGAGTTTGGGTGCGGAGAGTTGAGGTGTGGTAAGATAAGGCTTGGTGAATATAGGTGTGTTGAATTTAGATGTGGTGCGTTAAGGTGTAATTGGTTTGAGTGAGTTCAGGTGTGGTGACTTAAGGTGTGGTGAATTTAGGTGTAGCAAGTTCAGGTGCGGTGTAGTGGTTAGCAGTGCAAGTAAATGGTTTAAACTTATTCTCATTTTCGTTGTTGGTATTTCCGACAGGATAGGAGTATGACGTATTTCGGAACGATTTTTCGTCATCCCGTGTCAAATTTGGTTTGGAGACAAACCGGTTTCGGCGTTGTGCCATCACGCATATTTGTCTTTGTTTTTATTTTAGTCCTAGCTTTTATCCTTTTCTTCATCTACATATGGGCTCACCTTTAGTTGTGCATACATTTAAGAAGCACTTGTTTCCATCCTAACCATTTCCGGCCCAACCATTTCCGCTGCTTAGGAAGTTTCACCTGGAAAAGTCAATAAAGTTTCGTAAAACTTTCAAGATTTCCAGTTAGATTTCTTAGAAAGATTTTGGGTATGCATTGTTTGCATATTTCAATTCTAATATGATTTGAAAAAAATAAATTGTTAAAATTTGCAAATATGTGGTGTGTTTATTCTTTTGACACGGGGTATACACAAATCATTTATAATTTTAAGAGAAATACATTTGCACCAAATTGCCACCAGCTGGCGCTAGAGTTCAGTTATTACATCTAAACGTCGATATAACCAACCGTGCTAAAACGGAAATCTCAATAGGGCTGTTCAGGATATTGAGGAAAGGTTTTGGGTTTGCATGTGGAATTGCATTTGCAAATTTTATGCTTACTACCTTGGCAACCGTTTGCATTTAGTTTAATGCAAATGCAAGATCATATACACAAGAACCTGAACAACCCTAATATAACACAAGTTTTGCTGAGTTCCCCGAAAAAAATTCAAAAGTTTCCACACAAAAATGTTGACCATGAAACCCTTCGGAATATAGTGCTTATCATAACTTTACGACACTCACATACTGACAAGATTTGATTACTTATCTTAATATTTTAGTTCTTTGTTTAGAAAATTAGTGTAGAGTCTGTAACAAAAACCATATAAATCCAAGTTTCAATCTTTGTGGAACATTAAAAAAATCAACAAACTTTCGTAAAAATTTCGATTTTTTTTCGATTTTTTAGAAATATTTTGAGTAGACAGTTTTGTATAGTCACAACTCAAAATAATACGTTTGTCAGAAAATGCGACAAACTATTTCTTAGCAAATGATAATCATATGAGCAAGGGCGACTTTACCTTAGTTTTTTTTTAAACAAATTATAACAAATATTTGTTCCAGCTTTTGCTGAATGGTAAATAAAAGCTCTGTGTACATTTTTTGCGCATCATCTCAAAAATGGCGAATTTCAAGTTCTGACTCTTTTGAAGACGGTGTGCGATATGCAGTGTTGCCAACTTTTCAGTTACAAAAAGCACCAAATCTTGGAAAAAAGAGCGTTTTACCGCACTAAAAGCACTAAATTTTTTTTTTAATCAAAGGATACTCTTTTTCATAACAGTTTGCGGTAAACAAAAGTAAAAAAATAAACAATATTTACATGTATAAATAAATACACATTCATGCTTGCGAAGTAATACCGAAGTACTGCACATTAAAACTGGTACATCTGGAGAAGGAACAATCGAATCGCAACAAACGGAATTGAATTTTAAAGGGGAAGAGTAATACTTAATGATACCCAAAGTAGAAATGAGCGAAAAAAATTTTTGTTTTATAATATAACCTCAAATATTGCGAAAACCATGTTTTTACACTTAGAGGCTAGGATATCTCAAAATTCTGACGTGGTATAGAAATTCTGCAGCTAAATTTGTATTCAGCACCGAAGAATCTACAAAAACCGATGCACTCAGATGGCAAAAAAAATTAAAATTTTTCGAACTGCGTAATCAATCAAGAAAATAAAAAATAAATACTTAACTTATCTGCGTGCTAGCATTTTCAACGCAAATATAATTTAACAAGAACGCAAGAACGTGGGTTTGCAACTTCATCTTTTTATCAATCATGGTGTGCATTTTAGTGCATTTAAATTTGTAGATTCTTGTAAATTCAGAAATTTTAGTTCAGAAAAAAGCACTAAAAAGTGCACCAGGCACTAAACCATTTTTTTGGCGTTTTAATTTTCAAAAAGCACTAAATCTAGTGCTTAAAGCACTAAGTTGGCAACTATGGCGATATGTATATTCAAACGAGTATGTATGTACAAGCAAAATGTATTCAACAAAGTGTGATTGATTTTGACATTGCTCTCTTAAGAAACAGGCTATAATGTCAAACTGAAATGAATTCTTAACCCATTCGAATTTTTTCTTTCAAATTTTAATTTGTTCAAAAAAAAGTTACACACAAATTTTTCAAGCAACAAATTTTCTTAATAAACGTGAAATTGTTAAGAGATAAACCGCCGAGAAGAGCAAGTAAGTACATTTAAGTTTGGTAATAAGTAAATACGTTCGACTTTGCTTAAATATTTTATGTAAGGAAACCAAGATGAAACGGAGCAAAACGTTTGAACGGTGCGCTGTATGCAATACAAGTCAGGACACGAAAACAGTGCGATGTTTTAAACCACCTAGTTGCGAATTAAGACGGCAGCGATGGGAAGAAAGCTGTGGTGTTGTACTGCGTGATTCCTCTCGCGTTTGTGAAAACCACTTCAAGGAAAGTGATGTCTAAATCAAACACTTTCCAACGAGCTCGTTGATACCCATGCGCAGTCCCAATGCCATACGAAATAACTGATACAAGTGAGGATTTAGTACGCGATCCGGATACATTCTTTGTTGACGTCCAAACTCAAACAGGCGACTCTTTAGAATGCGCGTTGAGAACAGAAGTATTTCCTCTTACCGAAATAATTAAAACCATGCAAGCAAGTATGGAAGAGCTTAATTTAAAGCTGCTCGAAGCAAAGTCTTTAATGTAAAACTATTTCGCATGAAAAAAATTTAATTTCAAAATTGTTAGAGTTAAGCTCACATATAAAATTGGAAACAAATGTAAAATCCTACTTTTATAAGTGTCGAATAATGTTTAGGATAAAAAATTTAAGTACAAAAATAAACGCGCAAAAGCATAAAACTTGGGCAATTAAAAACAAGAAAATTGCTAAAACTTTTATTGACGAAATATATATATTCCAGGTAATGTAAGTAAAACAAAACTATAATCGAAATAAAGGCCTAGGGCATCAGTGCTGATAAGATACATGCATCACTAAGGGTTAATTAGTTTGTTTATACTTTTTGACATTATAGTACCTTAAAAGAGAGCTGCACTGAATTGTCAATCACACCCAAGGTGTATTAAACAAGGTGTGATTGACAACTCCGTGCGGCTCTCTTTTAAGGTACTATAATGTCAAAAAGTATAAACAAACGAATTAACCCTTAGTGATGCATTTATCATATCAGCACTGATGCCCTAGGCTTTTATTTCGATTATAGTTTTATTTTACTTACATTACTTACATCACATATATTTTGTCAATAAAATAAAACAAATTGTTTATAAAATCGTTTTAGCAATTTTCTTGTTTTTAATTGCCCTAGTTTTATACTTTTGTGCGTTTATTTTTATATTTAAATTTTTTATCCTAAGCATTATTCGACACTTATAAAAGTATGATTTTACATTTTTTACCACTTTTATATGTGAGCTTAACTCAAACAATTTTGAAATTAAATTTTTTTTCATGCGAAATAGTTTTCCATTAAAGACCTTGCTTCGAGCGGTTTTAATTTAAGCTCTACCATACTTGCTTGCATGGTTTAATTATTTCGGTAAGCCGAAATATTTCTGTTCGCAACGTGCATTCTAAAGAGTCGTCTGTTTGAGTTTGGGCATCAACAAAGAATGTATCCTGATCGCGTACTAAATCCTCACTTGTATCAGTTTTTCCGTATGGCATTGGGACTGCGCATGGGTATAAACGAGCTCGTTGGAAAGTGTTTGATTTGGACATCACTTTCCTTGAAGTGGTTTTCACAAACGCGAGATGAATCACGTAGTACAACACCACAGCTTTCTTCCCATCGCTGCCGTCTAAATTCGCAACTAGGTGGTTTAAAATATCGCACTATTTTCGTGTCCTGACTTGTATTGCATACAGCGCACCGTTCAAACGTTTTGCTCCGTTTCATCTTGGTTTCCTTACATAAAATATTTAAGCAAAGTCGAACGTATTTACTTATTACCAAACTTAATTGTACTTACTTGCTCTTCTCGGCGGTTTATCTCTTAACAATTTCACGTTTATTAAGAAAATTTGTTGCTTGAAAAATTTGTGTGTAACTTTTTTTTGAACAAATTAAAATTTGAAAGAAAAAATTCGAATGGGTTAAGAATTCATTTCAGTTTGACATTATAGCCTGTTTCTTATGAGAGCAATGTCAAAATCAATCACACTTTGTTGAATACATTTTGATCACACCTTGTTTAATACACCTTGTGTACAAGTACAAACTCTTCTCATTAATCTCAAAATTTGCTGTGGCGCTCAAGGTGTGATTGACAACTCACTGCGGCTCTCTTTTAAGGCACTATAGTGTAAAAAAATATAAACAAACGATTCAAATTTTTTTTCGATTCGTTATAGGATGGTTTTTCTGAGAGCAATGTCAAATTCAATCACACTTTGTTAAATATATTTTGGTGGCGCTATCCAAATAGCGTGATCAGGATTGCGTGATTCAAAATACTTTTTGATTTTAATTTCGCCTTTAATTAAGAAATATATTTGAATTGTGATTTGATTCAACGACGCAATAAAAAAATAAAATATTTATGAGTTTATTCGCCGGCAAAATAAGAAATAAAATTTATTCGCTGGTGTTGGTTGATTTAGCCGACTGAGTGGTAAGATGATTTATTTTGGATCGAATCTCCATCATACCTTGTCAAATTTTGGAGACAAACCTGTTTCGGCGTTTTGTCATCTTCAGTGTAAATTTTTGCGGTTTTTAGGGGACCTATAAAAATAGTTAATACATAGTTAAATAATAGTTAAAACAGAGTTTTCCGATCAAAAAGTATTGTGAAGTGTTTTTTCCCATACCAAATGCATGGAAAACTTCATCGGTTTTGAAGTAGCTCTAAATATAATTTTTTTAACAAAAGAATACTGGTAATCTTTGTTTCGATTTAGAAAAATCCTAGGGGGTGAGAGCCTAACATTTTAAACTTTTTTCCCCCCGCTTGTATTTAAGAACCACCCTAGTGGACAACCCATTGCAGCTTGATCCGTTTATATTTAGTGTGGGCTACTGATGTGACTTCACAAAGAAGAGACGCACTTGGCGAAGTGGCATCAAGCCAATCAGACAGATCCAAGGCGAATTTATACAAGGTGGTGTTGATGGCGAATTTAGATTTTCGCCGAGGTACTAATTAAGTCAAAATGATGTATTTGTTGTAAACAAGGCGAATTCATATAGCAACAAACACACTATTTTGACATTAATAAGTACTGCGGCGAAAACCTAAATTCGCCAATAACACCACCTTGTATAAATTCGACTTGGATCGATCTGTACCCAATGTCGATGGCGCGGTAAAATGAAAACTGAGTTGTCAAAAAACGAAATGACAGCTGATGTTAAGACAGCGATGGTAAGAAATTCGGCAAGACAGGTATGGTTTAACAGTGGAAATTTCCGGTCCCCACTCGACATTTGTGTCTTAACAAAGCTTTTTTAGCAGAAGCTGTAGAAGGTAACTGCCATTTTCTGCCAAAAATTGGATTTGCTCACACAAGCTCTTCGCTCAATCCTTATCCATTAGTCCTGAAATACAGCCATTTTGAACAATGAGTGTTTTTACTATCTAGAAAATAATTCACATACGCGGTTTTGCGTTATCTTGATACGCGGTTTTTGTACTTTAAACGACGATATGTTGGTCGTTGTCAACACCTGAAAACGCTCAGTCCCCCATTTGATATCTATCTTCTATTGGAGTTCATTTCCTTTACACGGTTACAAGTACACTTAAGTCTCCTTTTATGCGTTTTTTACGCGGATTTGAATTAATGCGGTTTTCAAACCATTTTTTCTTATATGACTAATGTTTTCATTGTGGTATTTTTTCTTTGTTTTTGGTTAAAATGCAGATAAAATTCTATTCATTTCATTAATGTTCAGGTTTACATGGAATATATGTAAGTGTTGAAGGGAAGAAATAGTTTTTTTTTTTTGCTTAATATTAGGTGTATTCGCGTATTCTTCCAGCAAACATCTCTCAGCGGAAAATTCTAATGAATTTTTATCAGTTCTCTCTCAAAGAGAGAAATGTTAGCAAAAGTTCACGAACGCAAAACTAGCAAAAACTTGCAAGTTTTTAGTACAGCTGATCGAAATTTTCTTTACGTACAAAAGCATAAAACAGAAAATATGAAAAGAATATAAATTAGAAGTACTTCTAAAGCAACATGAGTAAATGAGTATTTGCTTTCTACCGATACATTTGCAGTTCTAATAAGTTATTTCAAACTTAAAAATTATAATAATAAATCTAAATCTAAATCTAAACCTGAAATAAATTTAAATATTTTCATAAATAGAAAACAGTTGACTTTGATCAGCTGTTTTTCTTGCTGGCAAATGGCTGCTGGCAAAAATTTTTCCAGCAGAAACTAGCAGCTTTTCATCAGAATGAAATGTCGATTTGGCCTCTCAATTTCTTTTATATGGAGTATCTGAATTTATGCGGATTTTGAAAATGCTGGAACGCATACCCTGTTTTTGTATGAAAGTGCGGATTTTTTTTTAGGTGGCTTTCTGAGGAACGCATGTACCGCATAAAAAAAGACCTAAGTGTATATGGATTATTATTAAATATGTATTAGACACATATGTATGTACATACATACATGTGTATAGCATATAGTAGATATGGTGGTGATAAGTTTGTTTATGGCCGTAATGCATACATTTGGATGAAACGCGAAAATGTTAACAAGAGCAAATTTATTAAATTAGTAAGTAAAGAAAATACGAGCATGGCTATATGATCTTATTGCTATCTGTGCTACTGGTGCTGCGTCTTTTTCCCCGAGTATATTCGTTAAAATTAGCTGCAAGGCTTGCCAATATTTTATTCAGCCCCAATTGTATGGAGCCTTCAGTTGACTTCGGGACGTTGTAATGGACACACACGCGTTGGTGCAAATAAAATAATAAATATAGAAGTTGCGCGGAAATTGAAATACTCGTAGGTACTTGATGTGATAAAGTTTTGATAACGTTCTAAAATTAAAAAATAATAATTTACTAGCTATAACTTTTCTAAATTTTATATCGATTGCTTTTCTATATATGTATGTACATATGTAAGTGAAAAGTTTTGTGTAATAAGTAGAGTACTTATAATTTAAGTACACATCAATTAACTATTAACAAAAGTAATTTAGAGGAGTGAGTCTAGAAGTAGGAGTGGTAAATTGTACGCATGTGCAAAATAATTTGTTGATAAGACACATCTGAGTACGGCAAATTCTTCAAACAATTGCGAAATAATGTAGTCTGAAGTATTGTGAAATTGAATTGAAATTGTGTAATTGAAATATTATGTGGCGGAGTTTTGGAAACACTTACTGTTCATATGTAAAAAAATCGAACTTCCCTAGAAGTGGTTTTGTAATTTAATTCATTTTTTTTATTTGATAAAATAATTCAATAAGATATGAATAAACTTAGTCAACAAATCAAAAGAATTCCAATCAGATTAAGGCCATTAAAATATGTTTTTTATACTTCTTTTAATAATTGAGTTATTGAACTTTATACCACGATTTGTTTGTTAGGAAAAATGGGAATAGCAATAAAGTCTACGGGGTAGAAGTTATAGCTGCTATTTCGGAGATCCCCACATCTCACAGTGGTTCGGATCGCAAATCTAGCTGGACGAAACTATTTAAACAAATTCTCGTTGATGGATCTTTACACCACTTCTTACCTAGGGGATTTTTGGGTCGCTGATTACGAATCTGAAGTCACTTTTCAAAAATTCAAAATGGCGGATCCAATATGGCGGACGAAAATTAAAAAAATCGGTAGATTTCTATGAAACTGGGTATCTGGGGGTTTTCTGGGTCGCTGATAACATATCTAAAGTCATTTACCAAAAATTCAAAATGGAGGATCCAATATGGCGGACGAAAATTAAAAAAAAATCGGTAGATTTCTATGTAACTGGGTATCTGGGGGTTTTCTGGGTTGCTGATTACGAATCTAAAGTCATTTACTTAATTTACTTTATTTACTTCGGAACGAGCATTTTCATCAGATATTTCTTTCAATTTACTAATCACATAATCACGGACCTTGTTGTCTTTTAGAAGTTTCAGCAACACTTCTCCAAATGTTAAACAACTCACTTTTTAAGATTTTCTTTACCATGACTAAAATTTAAGATCACAGCAGGAAACACAAATAAATTTCAGAAAAAAATTTATAACAGCGCTTAAAGATTTGCATGCCTGTTGTATAATTTTTTAATTTCAGAAAGCAGAAAATTCGCGAGTTACTATTTTTTTTAACTCTTAAATAACCAAAGTTTTTATAACTCCCAGTATTTTTCTGTTTTAACACACAAATTAATCAAAATGATGATTTTTCAGAATAAATTTGCTTATACCAGTGTGGACATAAATTGCGTTATGACCTCTGAATCTATAGCGGAATAAGTGTAATTTTTTGTTTATAAAGTCAATTTGTAATTATACAAATATCTGTGAGTGAAATTAGCAATCTTTTAAGTTAAATTTCAGCCTTTAAAATAGAATTCTCAAATTTGGCGGCGTTGACTTACCTTTTTTGTTTGTTTTCATATGTTAATGCTTTAATAAATGCAATTTCTATTTGAATGTATTGTCAGGAATGTATTCCAAGTACCATTAAGTATTTTAAAAACAAAAAAATTTTGACTTACGTCCAGCTAGATCTGCTATCCGAACCACTGTGCATCTCCGCACCAGACTTAGTTATTTTGTATCCTTTGGTAGCCGGCACTAAATTTTTGGATTTTTCAAAATTGGTAACCATTACAAAAAAGTTGAAAGTATAAATATGGGCGCTAACGCCTCCGCTTTTCTCAAAATTGGGAACTGTTAATAAAAATCCGAATTTTTGGAAATTGTTTACCGGTACAAAAACGATCTAATTTTTAAAATCACCGGTATTTATTGTAGAAGTAAAGTTTCAACAAATTTTTCGACATTTGTCTATTTGTGTGTCAGTGTCGGTAACATTGATGCGGCAATTATGAATACATAGTTTTATTGAATTAAAAATATTAGCTGCCAAGTTGAGAGATAGAACATTTTCTAATTTTCATTAAAATCATTTTCTGAAGAAAAATATATCGATACCTGAGTGGAAGATCGACCTAGCCAGATTGAAAGCGCCTTATCCCAGAAAACTTTTCAATAACTCCCTACTTCCGAACTTGATTCAAGAAAGCATCCCTATCTCAGAATTTTGTGTGAATACGATTCTAAACATCATACCCATAGATATTATGGGAAGGCAATACGCTGTGATAGTTGCCCTAAGACTACAGGATCTTAGAAGCTGGAAAGCGGCTCTTATCAACCGACAACCATTTACCGAGCACAACGGACTATTGTGTACCAATGCTCACGTTCACTAAAGGTTATAGCCTAGCAGAGAATCATGGATCGAAGGAGTTCCAGGATCTGAAAATGCCATAAGATTCTATACGGACGGCTCCAAACTAGAAAACAGGGTAGGAGCCACTGTGGCGTCTTTCAAGCCAAACTGGCAGCCATACAAGAAGCCATTGACAGCCTAAATGTAGCTGTTATCGCCAGTAATAATAGATATATATACTCAGATAGTCAGGCGGCCCTTATGGCACTTTACGCTGTCACCATTAATTCGGAAACAGTTGTCAACTGCCACAAATCACTTAGCGTGATGGCAGAGCAGTTGGTATGGGTACAGGAGCACAGTGACATACCAGGAAATGAGAAGGCAGACGAGCTTGCAAGGGGGGTACTTCCTCTCTACTTTTTCCATCCTGGAAGAGGATGGGTATGCGACTCGCTTCCTGCAAGCTCTTATTAAGAGAACACTTGCTTGAAAAAGCAGCCCCACCAGATGGGAGCGCACTGAAAACTGTAATTCAAGGAAGCTTACATGGTCAAAATGGAATATATGGAGATCGAGAGAAAGTCTCACTCTCAATAGAGGCGATATGTCATTGGCCATTGGCCATATGGATTCACAATGGGCCTGATTGGGCCTAAGTGTACTGGCGTCGTCTGAACCTGGAAGCCACTTCAACCTAACCTAGTTCTCTACTATACAGAGTGTCCTACACCACCCCTCAACCCCCGTCTAAAATGTAGGGAAATATTTTTTATGACCTACCAAATCAGCTCTATGTATTTTATCCGCAGAACGCAAAACTGTGGTAAAAGCATGTATATCTCATTTAAAAAATGAACTTCCGGTCATTTAAATCTTCTTGCGGTCGAAACCGGGAGTCGGCAATAAGACCAACATATAGAGCATCCTCCTCTTAGTAATTCATATTTTTTTGTTTTTTAAAAAAACATTTTCACTCATTTCAGAAGTCCAGGACAAGTTTAAGTTCGAAGGTCATTTAAAGGGTTAAACGGCCACTTCCCACAAAAAAGTTTTAAACAAAAACCAAAAAGTTTTTTCCTCAGAATCAGAATCTGTAGTAAAACAAAAGTTTAACCCACCTCCGGTCGAAACTGGAAGTCGGTAATACCAGCAAAAGATACTTCATCCCCGGTTGGGCAGGTCATATTTTTCGGTTTTTTTTTTCAATAAAAAAAAAACATTTCTTTGGGTTGTCTTTTCTGGCGGTATATAATTTATTTTAAAGGAAAATTTCGGCTAAATTATTTTTAGTGCATAAATTACCTTCACACAAATACCAAATATGTTCATATTGTATTGTATTGTATTTTCGATTTTTGCCCACTAAAGCTGCACTGTGCCCCGGACCCAAATATGTACCTCAATTCCGGTACTTCCTCAGTCAATGAACGAGCTCTGTAGAAATATCTGTATGTTGGTTTATCTTATATGTTTCGGATATACCAACCTAATGCTCTGCTTCGATCATCCTTCGGCTCATAACCCCATTTTTTCCTTTCGTCTGCGCCTGGCTATGAATATGAAATGGGTTATGATTTAGATTCTTGAAGAACTTTCAATAATAGTTTTGGACAAGCTCTTATCGCTTTTGTATCTTAGTGAGTGCCTTTATGAAGATTGCTCTAAAAGTTATCATAGATCGCACTATCGCCGTATAGACTAATCTTAGTACTTTTGGAGAGCAACCCCAAATTTTTCCTCCTATGAACCTAGATATATCATCAATGTTCTTACAGCCATGTGTGTTTTCCAGGGTAATTTTTGGCACATCCTTTTTTTGGAGGAACCCAACTAATTACTTATGTATATAGTAGTTTATAAATGGTCCAACAGTAAATACGATGAATTGTATATAAGAATCTTCATATGTGAATATGTTGGTAGGTACATGCATGAGTAAGCAAAAACTCGCTTAAGCCGCGCACCAAATCCCCATTTGGTTCTGTATGTTTTTATGAAATTCTTATCGAAGTTATATAAACATGAAGGAACACCTAGAGCTATCTTTAGTATTAACTATGTAAGTTTATATGCCCAGTAATTGACCATAAACATTTAGTGCATTTTATTGGCGGGTGGTGTTTGCTGTTCATACAGCAGAACACAACCCAGACTTTACATGTAGCATTTTCAAAGTGCATAAATAAATACCAAATGGTTTTAAAGCGCATCTACATATTTGTTTTTCAAATCAAATAGCGTGTTTATGAATAGATCTGCGCAAATAATAATGCAGTACAATTGTTGTTTGACAGATAAATGTCACTAAATGTGTATAAATGATCTATTTTTTATTGTTCTTATATTACTTTGTATGTATATATGTAGGTAAGTATAAATGTACAAATGTATACCTACACCGGGATGCGAGTGCATTACTTCGAAATTCGTTATCACCGAGTTCAAGCAATTAAGAAATTATTTACACTTCACAAGTTTACAATTGATATACTACGTGTCTGAGCAAGCACTGAGCAAGCTACTACGTGTCAAAAGCAAGCTTACACATATACAGAGAGATAGACATACAAATGTACATACATACCGACATACATACATATGTATGTTAGGATACTATTAAGAATAAGCATACCCAGTTGGAAACCTACGCCTAGGGTTGCCATATTGGCAGAAAAACCATTGATATTTTCGATGTCGATATATCAGATTACAAAAAATCGATGTCGAATTTAATTGTTCATCTGTAATTTTATATCTAATGTCAAAAATTAATTCCCAAACTTTCGATGTTAAGAACATCGATGCAACGATATTTAAGCGTTGAAAACATCGGTTAAAACATGGATGTTTTTTTTTTTTTGCCGATACATCGATGTATCGTTAGCATCCCTACCCACGCCTGATTTCGTACAAGCCGAAAGCAGCTGGCATTTCCAAAAAGTCATCAATGACTTTTTCAAGCAAGTGTGAGTTTTGCCAATTCTTCTCTTCAGACATGGCGTCCAGCATGATAGCTCAGTTATGCATACTTTGCACTGCACTGCATAGAATGTCATTTTTACTTAGGAAATCAAAAACCAACAGACTTCTGCAAATGTAATGCTGTGCGCTGGGTAACCGCTTACACGCTTCCCTATTTGACTCTCTCTCATGCAATGCCAAGTATGCATAACTGAACCATGATGACACCCATTGACTATGCATTGCAGACTGGGTTTCTCCCTTTTCTGTTCTACTTAATGTCTTCCTCTTTGACTCGTACTCTTTTGCGAACGCTGGCTTTTAGTGACTACCATTTCCAAGCAGGTATTTTTGGTAGTCAATTCAAGTAAAATGGTATTAACGACTTCATTGATGACATTTTCATCAGTCAACTATTTTCCAACAGGGTATACACATACATATATATATTCATACATACATGTATATAACATTAATAGATAGCCCATTTATCATACTTAAAAATCTTCGCAACACTTCCCTATCACTTCCCAATTTGACGAAGCTGCGCAAGAATAAAATTCTTAATAAAAAATAATATTATTTAATTGTTTACTTATCTCGCATATTGCTCAAAATAGAATTAAAAAAATACTGGTTCCTCGTTAATGTTTTTGTTTTTGATTTCAGTTTCACTTAAAAACCAAATACTACGGTTACTAGAATACTCTGAGGCTAGGCAATTGTCCAACCATGGTTAATGGTAGCTACAATGTTGCAATGCAAGGCCGCCCAGAGCCAGCTGATAATTTCCAGAAATCGGATACTCTACCAGGACCAAAAGACTTTGAGGCTAAAACACAGAAGTAAGCTAAATTTTTTACAAACACGACCACATACATAGTTCCATATTCCTAATATGTAATTATTGGTTTATTTTCAGCGGCACGAGCGATTCACAAATAAGATACCCATATTTAGAGCTGGTGAGTGTTCTGTCTAAAAAGAAACTATGAAGCGAAATAAAAATGTTAAGGAATTTTTTTTAAATTTATTTGGTCATTGATGTCAACGTAAAAGAGGTACAGTAGGTGCTTTCACCTATCCAGTACAGTAAGGTTCATTCAGCAGCGAAATTCCTATGAATTTGAAGATTTTCTCTCATCGAGAGATGCTTGCAACATTTTACACGAACGTAAATTTGCAGAAACTTGCAATTTTCACTGCCAGCTGGGGTCAATGGTTGCATTTCAAACTTGAAAAATGTTTAAAGAATATTTAAAATTCTTTCGGGTGGACAAAAAAGTAGGATCTATGTATGTATATAAATATTTCCTCGTATTCTGACCTTCTTGAAGATATCGCACACCGTCTTCAAAAGAGTCACAACTCAAAATAACACGTTTGTCAGAAAATGCGAAAAACTATTTCTTAGCATATGATAATCATATGGGCAAGGGCGACTTTACCTTGGGTTTTTTTTAACAAATTATAACAAAAATTTGCTCCAGCTTTTGCTGAAAGGTAAATAAAAGCTCTTTATGCATTTTTAGCGCATAATCTCAAAAATGCCAAATTTTGAGTTGTGACTCTTTTGAAGACGGTGTGCGATATGCTTCACATTCTTCGTCATAGTAACTATCGGGTTTCATATATCGATTATGATTGCAACTGCATTCCGAATACGAATGAATACAGCCTTTTCAACCTATTTGGGTTATCTGATTTTGTGATTATATTTGTTACACCGATAAAAAAAAACATATATTTAATAGGTTGAGCCAGGGGCGAACCCAGGTAGGGGTTTTGGGGGTCCCACCCGCTCCCCTGGGTACCCTTTCTTACGAACTCGTCAGCCAGGCAGTTTCCCCTATTGTCATAGCGGTAGTACATATTTTGACGTAGAATATGTCTTACGTTTCGATATGGAGGCTATGCTCAAATGTTGTAGTTGCAATTTTTAGAGCTTTACGAAAACGCTTGTTGCACGTGAACTAATAAAGCGATTTGAAAAAAACGTGTGGCGTTTGAAAGACATAATTCCAAACCTAACGACACATTCTTATTGGCTTATTTCGGGGTCAATTTTGAGCCTTGGGGGTTCTAGCAACTTACGATTTGCAGGTTAAACTTTCATTTTCGGGATATAGGTTCTTTGGAGCAATAGAAATATTATCGTGTACAAATTTTATATAAGTTCAACAAATATTGAGCATTTTAATGCAAAAAATTGTTGAAAAAATTAGCACATTTTTTTGTTTCTGAATTGCACCAAAAATTCAAGATTTTTCCTTTCATTTGGTATATGGGAAGTATTGGTTGATATCTTTTAAGTATGTTTATTTGATTCAAATATATGGGCATAAATAATTTTCCATACAAAATCACTTCCTCATCACTTTAAAAAACGTCCATGCGCTGGAAGTAGGAGAAGGAGACAAAAAGTATGTGTGTGTAGGTATTTCGGCTTTTGAATAACAGATGGCGCAATATTTATAAAAAGCAAATGTGAAGGGGAATATGTAGATGAAGAATATGAAAGACATAAAAGTAAAAACAAAGATAAATATAAATATAAAGAAAAATATGAGTATGAGGATACCGATAAAAGTAGAGATGAAGATAGAGGAAGAAAGATTAAAATAAAGGTAATTATAGAGAAAAGGATATAGACAGAGACTCAATCTGGGGACTATTTCCGGATTTTAGAGATTTTCGGAATTCTCGGGACTCATCGATATAATAATCGATATTTTGCCGGTTTTGTTATCGATATTTTTTATTGATTTTGTTATCGAAATTTTTATCGATATTTTTATTGAATTTGCTATCGATATTTTCGAAACTTATCGATATAATAAACGATAAGCTGGCATTTCAGGGTACTATTTTAAATATATATAAGGAAAATTTGAAAGTTAAGGGGGGGGCTCGAGCACCCCCCTGCCCCTACCTGGCTACGCCCATGTATAATATGGCGTCTATGTATTAGAACACCTACCGTGGGTCCGCCACTGACTGACACGTAGTTTAACCCCGAAAACCCCCCGCTGGATCCGCCACTGGCTGAAGATTTTCATTTTCATGTAGCATTTTAATAGATTTCCCTGCAGAAAAAGGATAAACAACATGTACAGGAGGAAACTTATTTTCTTTCCTGCTCACCGGATAGTTCCCTATATCTATTTACATACTATGTATATGTATTCCTTTACACTTATTTTTTTTCAGTTTCGCTATGCGACATTATGGGATCGTTTGCTTGTAGTTTTTGGTGCTGTTGTGGCATCTCTAGCTGCACTTAGTTCACCATACAATATAATCATCTACGCCGAGCTAACAACGCTGCTCATAGATCGCAACGTTGGCATTGGCACGTCTACACCAGCGCCGATTTTGAGTGCCTTCGGCGGCGGTAGGAAGCTGTAAGTGGAAAGGCTATCGTTTTTAACATAAATACAAATGTCGCTAATATTATTTATTTGTTTTGCTAATGTAGTACGAATGCGAGTCATGCGGAGAATATGCTAGCAATCAAGGAGGATGCGTTGGCTTATGGATTAGCTACGCTCGTTGGGTGTGTAGTGGAGTTGATACTTTTGGCGCTAGCGGTCGATATGCTCAATAAAGTTGCACTCAGACAGGTTTGTACAACATTGATAAATCTGTGAAAAGAAATTTGAATAGCATAAAATTCGTATATATTTTTTTTTTAATGCAGATAGCAAAAATTCGAAAACTTTTCTTGGAATCCATTTTACGTCAGGATATGTCTTGGTATGACACGTCTTCCGGCAATACGTTCGCCAATAAGATGACTGAGTATGTTTGACACACCACTCACACAGCAGATTTTCAATAATTTTTTTTTTCCTAAATATAGAGACTTGGATAAAATGAAAGAGGGAATCGGCGAAAAAGTCGCAATATTCGTTTTCCTCATTATGACCTTCGTAACAGGAATTATTTTCTCTTTTGTCTATGGTTGGCTTTTAACATTGGTGGTACTCACCTGTTGTCCGTTTATTATCATTTCTACTGCCTATGTTGCAAAAATCCAAAGCACATTCACACAAAAGGAACTGAAGGCTTACTCAAATGCCGGTGCGGTCGCCGAGGAGGTCTTCTCGGGCATACGAACCGTCTTCGCATTTAGTGGTGAACGCAAGGAGACTGAACGTTTCGCCAAGTTGTTGGTGCCTGCTGATGTGATGGGACGCAAGAAGGGACTATACTCCGGTATTGGCGCCGGCCTTATGTGGTTCATTATTTATATTGCCTATGCAGTAGCTATTTGGTATGGCATACAACTGATATTGAAGTATCGATATGAGGACGAAAAGCTGTACACTGCTGGCTCATTGGTTATAGTGCTCTTCAGCATAATAATGGGCGCACAGAATTTGGGTTTCTCGCTGCCGCATGTAGAGTCGTTCGCAACGGCACAAGGCGCTGCACAGAATGTCTTTTCCACCATTGATCGCGCATCGGAAATTGATCCGTTGAATGAGAGCGGCGCCAAGTTGGAAAAAGTTGTGGGGAACATAAATTTTGAGAACTTACATTTCAATTATCCGGCGCGGCCTGATGTACAGGTGCTCAAGGGCTTCTCATTGCAAGTGCCAGCAGGTCAAACGGTTGCGTTGGTTGGTCCTTCTGGCTGTGGCAAGTCAACAACACTCCAACTATTGCAGCGCTTCTACGATGCACCCACCGGCTGTGTGCGTTTGGATGGTCGCGATCTACGCGAACTCAATGTTGGCTGGCTGCGCTCACAGATTGGTGTTGTCGGGCAGGAACCAGTGCTGTTTGCCACAACCATACGCGAAAATATACTTCACGGTAAACCCACTGCAACGCAAGAGGAAATCGAGCAGGCCGCGCGCATGGCTAATTGCCACGACTTCATAGTGAAGCTGCCAAACGGTTACGACACTATGGTCGGTGAACGTGGCGCACAGATGTCCGGTGGCCAGAAGCAACGCATAGCCATTGCACGTGCACTCATACGTAACCCGAAGATACTGCTCTTGGATGAAGCGACTTCGGCCTTAGATCCCACATCTGAGCGCCGAGTGCAAGACGCACTCGATGTAGCGAGCCAAGGACGCACCACGCTGGTGGTTTCACATCGGCTCTCAACAGTGACAAATGCCGACTTGATAGTGTTCGTGAAGGATGGTGTTGTAGCCGAGCAGGGTACGCATGAGGAACTAATGCGCGCGGAAGGACTTTACTGCAAGCTGGTGATGATCTCCAAGCGCAAAGAAGAGGAAGAGGCCTTGGCGAACACCTCGAATGCTGTGCGCCAGCGTAAACAACAATTGGCTGTGCCAGATGATTCCGACGACGAGGGTGACTCAAGCTTTGATGAAGCAGATGCCGATAGTGTGGTAAGCCGAAGTAAGTGGCACTATAACGATTCGTGCGAGCGACGAAATACCAACTAATTTTAATATTCTTTCCACAGAGAAGACGAAAAGGAAGACGATTAAAGCCGAGAAACACAATATCACTTTTGCACAGCTGATGAAAATGAATGCGCCTGAGTGGCGTTACATTCTGGTCGGCTGCATAGCGGCCATGCTGCACGGTGCTACATTCCCCGTATGGGCGGTGCTCTTTGGTGACTTCTTTGGCGTAAGTCGAGCTGATATTGACTACACAAATTCAAATTTTTAAATCTTCTATGTTCCACTTTTAGATCTTATCTGATCCGGATGATGACTATATCACCAAACAATCGATTTTATTTGCTATTCTGTTCATCGTTATCGGTATAATTGCTGGCATTGGCTCACTTCTACAAACTTACATGTTCAGCACTGCGGGCGTGAAAATGACATCTCGCCTGCGCCAAGATGCTTTCAAGGCGATAATCGGCCAGGAAGTCGGCTACTTTGATGACGATCGTAATTCAGTGGGCGCACTGTGTGCTCGCCTTGCTGGCGATTGCTCGAACGTACAGGGTGCAACAGGTTCACGCATCGGTATTAT
>NW_023459517.1:0-55332 GCF_013731165.1 Rhagoletis pomonella | reverse complement strand
ATAATACCGATGCGTGAACCTGTTGCACCCTGTACGTTCGAGCAATCGCCAGCAAGGCGAGCACACAGTGCGCCCACTGAATTACGATCGTCATCAAAGTAGCCGACTTCCTGGCCGATTATCGCCTTGAAAGCATCTTGGCGCAGGCGAGATGTCATTTTCACGCCCGCAGTGCTGAACATGTAAGTTTGTAGAAGTGAGCCAATGCCAGCAATTATACCGATAACGATGAACAGAATAGCAAATAAAATCGATTGTTTGGTGATATAGTCATCATCCGGATCAGATAAGATCTAAAAGTGGAACATAGAAGATTTAAAAATTTGAATTTGTGTAGTCAATATCAGCTCGACTTACGCCAAAGAAGTCACCAAAGAGCACCGCCCATACGGGGAATGTAGCACCGTGCAGCATGGCCGCTATGCAGCCGACCAGAATGTAACGCCACTCAGGCGCATTCATTTTCATCAGCTGTGCAAAAGTGATATTGTGTTTCTCGGCTTTAATCGTCTTCCTTTTCGTCTTCTCTGTGGAAAGAATATTAAAATTAGTTGGTATTTCGTCGCTCGCACGAATCGTTATAGTGCCACTTACTTCGGCTTACCACACTATCGGCATCTGCTTCATCAAAGCTTGAGTCACCCTCGTCGTCGGAATCATCTGGCACAGCCAATTGTTGTTTACGCTGGCGCACAGCATTCGAGGTGTTCGCCAAGGCCTCTTCCTCTTCTTTGCGCTTGGAGATCATCACCAGCTTGCAGTAAAGTCCTTCCGCGCGCATTAGTTCCTCATGCGTACCCTGCTCGGCTACAACACCATCCTTCACGAACACTATCAAGTCGGCATTTGTCACTGTTGAGAGCCGATGTGAAACCACCAGCGTGGTGCGTCCTTGGCTCGCTACATCGAGTGCGTCTTGCACTCGGCGCTCAGATGTGGGATCTAAGGCCGAAGTCGCTTCATCCAAGAGCAGTATCTTCGGGTTACGTATGAGTGCACGTGCAATGGCTATGCGTTGCTTCTGGCCACCGGACATCTGTGCGCCACGTTCACCGACCATAGTGTCGTAACCGTTTGGCAGCTTCACTATGAAGTCGTGGCAATTAGCCATGCGCGCGGCCTGCTCGATTTCCTCTTGCGTTGCAGTGGGTTTACCGTGAAGTATATTTTCGCGTATGGTTGTGGCAAACAGCACTGGTTCCTGCCCGACAACACCAATCTGTGAGCGCAGCCAGCCAACATTGAGTTCGCGTAGATCGCGACCATCCAAACGCACACAGCCGGTGGGTGCATCGTAGAAGCGCTGCAATAGTTGGAGTGTTGTTGACTTGCCACAGCCAGAAGGACCAACCAACGCAACCGTTTGACCTGCTGGCACTTGCAATGAGAAGCCCTTGAGCACCTGTACATCAGGCCGCGCCGGATAATTGAAATGTAAGTTCTCAAAATTTATGTTCCCCACAACTTTTTCCAACTTGGCGCCGCTCTCATTCAACGGATCAATTTCCGATGCGCGATCAATGGTGGAAAAGACATTCTGTGCAGCGCCTTGTGCCGTTGCGAACGACTCTACATGCGGCAGCGAGAAACCCAAATTCTGTGCGCCCATTATTATGCTGAAGAGCACTATAACCAATGAGCCAGCAGTGTACAGCTTTTCGTCCTCATATCGATACTTCAATATCAGTTGTATGCCATACCAAATAGCTACTGCATAGGCAATATAAATAATGAACCACATAAGGCCGGCGCCAATACCGGAGTATAGTCCCTTCTTGCGTCCCATCACATCAGCAGGCACCAACAACTTGGCGAAACGTTCAGTCTCCTTGCGTTCACCACTAAATGCGAAGACGGTTCGTATGCCCGAGAAGACCTCCTCGGCGACCGCACCGGCATTTGAGTAAGCCTTCAGTTCCTTTTGTGTGAATGTGCTTTGGATTTTTGCAACATAGGCAGTAGAAATGATAATAAACGGACAACAGGTGAGTACCACCAATGTTAAAAGCCAACCATAGACAAAAGAGAAAATAATTCCTGTTACGAAGGTCATAATGAGGAAAACGAATATTGCGACTTTTTCGCCGATTCCCTCTTTCATTTTATCCAAGTCTCTATATTTAGGAAAAAAAAAATTATTGAAAATCTGCTGTGTGAGTGGTGTGTCAAACATACTCAGTCATCTTATTGGCGAACGTATTGCCGGAAGACGTGTCATACCAAGACATATCCTGACGTAAAATGGATTCCAAGAAAAGTTTTCGAATTTTTGCTATCTGCATTAAAAAAAAAATATATACGAATTTTATGCTATTCAAATTTCTTTTCACAGATTTATCAATGTTGTACAAACCTGTCTGAGTGCAACTTTATTGAGCATATCGACCGCTAGCGCCAAAAGTATCAACTCCACTACACACCCAACGAGCGTAGCTAATCCATAAGCCAACGCATCCTCCTTGATTGCTAGCATATTCTCCGCATGACTCGCATTCGTACTACATTAGCAAAACAAATAAATAATATTAGCGACATTTGTATTTATGTTAAAAACGATAGCCTTTCCACTTACAGCTTCCTACCGCCGCCGAAGGCACTCAAAATCGGCGCTGGTGTAGACGTGCCAATGCCAACGTTGCGATCTATGAGCAGCGTTGTTAGCTCGGCGTAGATGATTATATTGTATGGTGAACTAAGTGCAGCTAGAGATGCCACAACAGCACCAAAAACTACAAGCAAACGATCCCATAATGTCGCATAGCGAAACTGAAAAAAAATAAGTGTAAAGGAATACATATACATAGTATGTAAATAGATATAGGGAACTATCCGGTGAGCAGGAAAGAAAATAAGTTTCCTCCTGTACATGTTGTTTATCCTTTTTCTGCAGGGAAATCTATTAAAATGCTACATGAAAATGAAAATCTTCAGCCAGTGGCGGATCCAGCGGGGGGTTTTCGGGGTTAAACTACGTGTCAGTCAGTGGCGGACCCACGGTAGGTGTTCTAATACATAGACGCCATATTATACATGGGCGTAGCCAGGTAGGGGCAGGGGGGTGCTCGAGCCCCCCCCTTAACTTTCAAATTTTCCTTATATATATTTAAAATAGTACCCTGAAATGCCAGCTTATCGTTTATTATATCGATAAGTTTCGAAAATATCGATAGCAAATTCAATAAAAATATCGATAAAAATTTCGATAACAAAATCAATAAAAAATATCGATAACAAAACCGGCAAAATATCGATTATTATATCGATGAGTCCCGAGAATTCCGAAAATCTCTAAAATCCGGAAATAGTCCCCAGATTGAGTCTCTGTCTATATCCTTTTCTCTATAATTACCTTTATTTTAATCTTTCTTCCTCTATCTTCATCTCTACTTTTATCGGTATCCTCATACTCATATTTTTCTTTATATTTATATTTATCTTTGTTTTTACTTTTATGTCTTTCATATTCTTCATCTACATATTCCCCTTCACATTTGCTTTTTATAAATATTGCGCCATCTGTTATTCAAAAGCCGAAATACCTACACACACATACTTTTTGTCTCCTTCTCCTACTTCCAGCGCATGGACGTTTTTTAAAGTGATGAGGAAGTGATTTTGTATGGAAAATTATTTATGCCCATATATTTGAATCAAATAAACATACTTAAAAGATATCAACCAATACTTCCCATATACCAAATGAAAGGAAAAATCTTGAATTTTTGGTGCAATTCAGAAACAAAAAAATGTGCTAATTTTTTCAACAATTTTTTGCATTAAAATGCTCAATATTTGTTGAACTTATATAAAATTTGTACACGATAATATTTCTATTGCTCCAAAGAACCTATATCCCGAAAATGAAAGTTTAACCTGCAAATCGTAAGTTGCTAGAACCCCCAAGGCTCAAAATTGACCCCGAAATAAGCCAATAAGAATGTGTCGTTAGGTTTGGAATTATGTCTTTCAAACGCCACACGTTTTTTTCAAATCGCTTTATTAGTTCACGTGCAACAAGCGTTTTCGTAAAGCTCTAAAAATTGCAACTACAACATTTGAGCATAGCCTCCATATCGAAACGTAAGACATATTCTACGTCAAAATATGTACTACCGCTATGACAATAGGGGAAACTGCCTGGCTGACGAGTTCGTAAGAAAGGGTACCCAGGGGAGCGGGTGGGACCCCCAAAACCCCTACCTGGGTTCGCCCCTGGCTCAACCTATTAAATATATGTTTTTTTTTATCGGTGTAACAAATATAATCACAAAATCAGATAACCCAAATAGGTTGAAAAGGCTGTATTCATTCGTATTCGGAATGCAGTTGCAATCATAATCGATATATGAAACCCGATAGTTACTATGACGAAGAATGTGAAGCATATCGCACACCGTCTTCAAAAGAGTCACAACTCAAAATTTGGCATTTTTGAGATTATGCGCTAAAAATGCATAAAGAGCTTTTATTTACCTTTCAGCAAAAGCTGGAGCAAATTTTTGTTATAATTTGTTAAAAAAAACCCAAGGTAAAGTCGCCCTTGCCCATATGATTATCATATGCTAAGAAATAGTTTTTCGCATTTTCTGACAAACGTGTTATTTTGAGTTGTGACTCTTTTGAAGACGGTGTGCGATATCTTCAAGAAGGTCAGAATACGAGGAAATATTTATATACATACATAGATCCTACTTTTTTGTCCACCCGAAAGAATTTTAAATATTCTTTAAACATTTTTCAAGTTTGAAATGCAACCATTGACCCCAGCTGGCAGTGAAAATTGCAAGTTTCTGCAAATTTACGTTCGTGTAAAATGTTGCAAGCATCTCTCGATGAGAGAAAATCTTCAAATTCATAGGAATTTCGCTGCTGAATGAACCTTACTGTACTGGATAGGTGAAAGCACCTACTGTACCTCTTTTACGTTGACATCAATGACCAAATAAATTTAAAAAAAATTCCTTAACATTTTTATTTCGCTTCATAGTTTCTTTTTAGACAGAACACTCACCAGCTCTAAATATGGGTATCTTATTTGTGAATCGCTCGTGCCGCTGAAAATAAACCAATAATTACATATTAGGAATATGGAACTATGTATGTGGTCGTGTTTGTAAAAAATTTAGCTTACTTCTGTGTTTTAGCCTCAAAGTCTTTTGGTCCTGGTAGAGTATCCGATTTCTGGAAATTATCAGCTGGCTCTGGGCGGCCTTGCATTGCAACATTGTAGCTACCATTAACCATGGTTGGACAATTGCCTAGCCTCAGAGTATTCTAGTAACCGTAGTATTTGGTTTTTAAGTGAAACTGAAATCAAAAACAAAAACATTAACGAGGAACCAGTATTTTTTTAATTCTATTTTGAGCAATATGCGAGATAAGTAAACAATTAAATAATATTATTTTTTATTAAGAATTTTATTCTTGCGCAGCTTCGTCAAATTGGGAAGTGATAGGGAAGTGTTGCGAAGATTTTTAAGTATGATAAATGGGCTATCTATTAATGTTATATACATGTATGTATGAATATATATATGTATGTGTATACCCTGTTGGAAAATAGTTGACTGATGAAAATGTCATCAATGAAGTCGTTAATACCATTTTACTTGAATTGACTACCAAAAATACCTGCTTGGAAATGGTAGTCACTAAAAGCCAGCGTTCGCAAAAGAGTACGAGTCAAAGAGGAAGACATTAAGTAGAACAGAAAAGGGAGAAACCCAGTCTGCAATGCATAGTCAATGGGTGTCATCATGGTTCAGTTATGCATACTTGGCATTGCATGAGAGAGAGTCAAATAGGGAAGCGTGTAAGCGGTTACCCAGCGCACAGCATTACATTTGCAGAAGTCTGTTGGTTTTTGATTTCCTAAGTAAAAATGACATTCTATGCAGTGCAGTGCAAAGTATGCATAACTGAGCTATCATGCTGGACGCCATGTCTGAAGAGAAGAATTGGCAAAACTCACACTTGCTTGAAAAAGTCATTGATGACTTTTTGGAAATGCCAGCTGCTTTCGGCTTGTACGAAATCAGGCGTGGGTAGGGATGCTAACGATACATCGATGTATCGGCAAAAAAAAAAAAACATCCATGTTTTAACCGATGTTTTCAACGCTTAAATATCGTTGCATCGATGTTCTTAACATCGAAAGTTTGGGAATTAATTTTTGACATTAGATATAAAATTACAGATGAACAATTAAATTCGACATCGATTTTTTGTAATCTGATATATCGACATCGAAAATATCAATGGTTTTTCTGCCAATATGGCAACCCTAGGCGTAGGTTTCCAACTGGGTATGCTTATTCTTAATAGTATCCTAACATACATATGTATGTATGTCGGTATGTATGTACATTTGTATGTCTATCTCTCTGTATATGTGTAAGCTTGCTTTTGACACGTAGTAGCTTGCTCAGTGCTTGCTCAGACACGTAGTATATCAATTGTAAACTTGTGAAGTGTAAATAATTTCTTAATTGCTTGAACTCGGTGATAACGAATTTCGAAGTAATGCACTCGCATCCCGGTGTAGGTATACATTTGTACATTTATACTTACCTACATATATACATACAAAGTAATATAAGAACAATAAAAAATAGATCATTTATACACATTTAGTGACATTTATCTGTCAAACAACAATTGTACTGCATTATTATTTGCGCAGATCTATTCATAAACACGCTATTTGATTTGAAAAACAAATATGTAGATGCGCTTTAAAACCATTTGGTATTTATTTATGCACTTTGAAAATGCTACATGTAAAGTCTGGGTTGTGTTCTGCTGTATGAACAGCAAACACCACCCGCCAATAAAATGCACTAAATGTTTATGGTCAATTACTGGGCATATAAACTTACATAGTTAATACTAAAGATAGCTCTAGGTGTTCCTTCATGTTTATATAACTTCGATAAGAATTTCATAAAAACATACAGAACCAAATGGGGATTTGGTGCGCGGCTTAAGCGAGTTTTTGCTTACTCATGCATGTACCTACCAACATATTCACATATGAAGATTCTTATATACAATTCATCGTATTTACTGTTGGACCATTTATAAACTACTATATACATAAGTAATTAGTTGGGTTCCTCCAAAAAAAGGATGTGCCAAAAATTACCCTGGAAAACACACATGGCTGTAAGAACATTGATGATATATCTAGGTTCATAGGAGGAAAAATTTGGGGTTGCTCTCCAAAAGTACTAAGATTAGTCTATACGGCGATAGTGCGATCTATGATAACTTTTAGAGCAATCTTCATAAAGGCACTCACTAAGATACAAAAGCGATAAGAGCTTGTCCAAAACTATTATTGAAAGTTCTTCAAGAATCTAAATCATAACCCATTTCATATTCATAGCCAGGCGCAGACGAAAGGAAAAAATGGGGTTATGAGCCGAAGGATGATCGAAGCAGAGCATTAGGTTGGTATATCCGAAACATATAAGATAAACCAACATACAGATATTTCTACAGAGCTCGTTCATTGACTGAGGAAGTACCGGAATTGAGGTACATATTTGGGTCCGGGGCACAGTGCAGCTTTAGTGGGCAAAAATCGAAAATACAATACAATACAATATGAACATATTTGGTATTTGTGTGAAGGTAATTTATGCACTAAAAATAATTTAGCCGAAATTTTCCTTTAAAATAAATTATATACCGCCAGAAAAGACAACCCAAAGAAATGTTTTTTTTTTATTGAAAAAAAAAACCGAAAAATATGACCTGCCCAACCGGGGATGAAGTATCTTTTGCTGGTATTACCGACTTCCAGTTTCGACCGGAGGTGGGTTAAACTTTTGTTTTACTACAGATTCTGATTCTGAGGAAAAAACTTTTTGGTTTTTGTTTAAAACTTTTTTGTGGGAAGTGGCCGTTTAACCCTTTAAATGACCTTCGAACTTAAACTTGTCCTGGACTTCTGAAATGAGTGAAAATGTTTTTTTAAAAAACAAAAAAATATGAATTACTAAGAGGAGGATGCTCTATATGTTGGTCTTATTGCCGACTCCCGGTTTCGACCGCAAGAAGATTTAAATGACCGGAAGTTCATTTTTTAAATGAGATATACATGCTTTTACCACAGTTTTGCGTTCTGCGGATAAAATACATAGAGCTGATTTGGTAGGTCATAAAAAATATTTCCCTACATTTTAGACGGGGGTTGAGGGGTGGTGTAGGACACTCTGTATAGTAGAGAACTAGGTTAGGTTGAAGTGGCTTCCAGGTTCAGACGACGCCAGTACACTTAGGCCCAATCAGGCCCATTGTGAATCCATATGGCCAATGGCCAATGACATATCGCCTCTATTGAGAGTGAGACTTTCTCTCGATCTCCATATATTCCATTTTGACCATGTAAGCTTCCTTGAATTACAGTTTTCAGTGCGCTCCCATCTGGTGGGGCTGCTTTTTCAAGCAAGTGTTCTCTTAATAAGAGCTTGCAGGAAGCGAGTCGCATACCCATCCTCTTCCAGGATGGAAAAAGTAGAGAGGAAGTACCCCCCTTGCAAGCTCGTCTGCCTTCTCATTTCCTGGTATGTCACTGTGCTCCTGTACCCATACCAACTGCTCTGCCATCACGCTAAGTGATTTGTGGCAGTTGACAACTGTTTCCGAATTAATGGTGACAGCGTAAAGTGCCATAAGGGCCGCCTGACTATCTGAGTATATATATCTATTATTACTGGCGATAACAGCTACATTTAGGCTGTCAATGGCTTCTTGTATGGCTGCCAGTTTGGCTTGAAAGACGCCACAGTGGCTCCTACCCTGTTTTCTAGTTTGGAGCCGTCCGTATAGAATCTTATGGCATTTTCAGATCCTGGAACTCCTTCGATCCATGATTCTCTGCTAGGCTATAACCTTTAGTGAACGTGAGCATTGGTACACAATAGTCCGTTGTGCTCGGTAAATGGTTGTCGGTTGATAAGAGCCGCTTTCCAGCTTCTAAGATCCTGTAGTCTTAGGGCAACTATCACAGCGTATTGCCTTCCCATAATATCTATGGGTATGATGTTTAGAATCGTATTCACACAAAATTCTGAGATAGGGATGCTTTCTTGAATCAAGTTCGGAAGTAGGGAGTTATTGAAAAGTTTTCTGGGATAAGGCGCTTTCAATCTGGCTAGGTCGATCTTCCACTCAGGTATCGATATATTTTTCTTCAGAAAATGATTTTAATGAAAATTAGAAAATGTTCTATCTCTCAACTTGGCAGCTAATATTTTTAATTCAATAAAACTATGTATTCATAATTGCCGCATCAATGTTACCGACACTGACACACAAATAGACAAATGTCGAAAAATTTGTTGAAACTTTACTTCTACAATAAATACCGGTGATTTTAAAAATTAGATCGTTTTTGTACCGGTAAACAATTTCCAAAAATTCGGATTTTTATTAACAGTTCCCAATTTTGAGAAAAGCGGAGGCGTTAGCGCCCATATTTATACTTTCAACTTTTTTGTAATGGTTACCAATTTTGAAAAATCCAAAAATTTAGTGCCGGCTACCAAAGGATACAAAATAACTAAGTCTGGTGCGGAGATGCACAGTGGTTCGGATAGCAGATCTAGCTGGACGTAAGTCAAAATTTTTTTGTTTTTAAAATACTTAATGGTACTTGGAATACATTCCTGACAATACATTCAAATAGAAATTGCATTTATTAAAGCATTAACATATGAAAACAAACAAAAAAGGTAAGTCAACGCCGCCAAATTTGAGAATTCTATTTTAAAGGCTGAAATTTAACTTAAAAGATTGCTAATTTCACTCACAGATATTTGTATAATTACAAATTGACTTTATAAACAAAAAATTACACTTATTCCGCTATAGATTCAGAGGTCATAACGCAATTTATGTCCACACTGGTATAAGCAAATTTATTCTGAAAAATCATCATTTTGATTAATTTGTGTGTTAAAACAGAAAAATACTGGGAGTTATAAAAACTTTGGTTATTTAAGAGTTAAAAAAAATAGTAACTCGCGAATTTTCTGCTTTCTGAAATTAAAAAATTATACAACAGGCATGCAAATCTTTAAGCGCTGTTATAAATTTTTTTCTGAAATTTATTTGTGTTTCCTGCTGTGATCTTAAATTTTAGTCATGGTAAAGAAAATCTTAAAAAGTGAGTTGTTTAACATTTGGAGAAGTGTTGCTGAAACTTCTAAAAGACAACAAGGTCCGTGATTATGTGATTAGTAAATTGAAAGAAATATCTGATGAAAATGCTCGTTCCGAAGTAAATAAAGTAAATTAAGTAAATGACTTTAGATTCGTAATCAGCAACCCAGAAAACCCCCAGATACCCAGTTACATAGAAATCTACCGATTTTTTTTTAATTTTCGTCCGCCATATTGGATCCTCCATTTTGAATTTTTGGTAAATGACTTTAGATATGTTATCAGCGACCCAGAAAACCCCCAGATACCCAGTTTCATAGAAATCTACCGATTTTTTTAATTTTCGTCCGCCATATTGGATCCGCCATTTTGAATTTTTGAAAAGTGACTTCAGATTCGTAATCAGCGACCCAAAAATCCCCTAGGTAAGAAGTGGTGTAAAGATCCATCAACGAGAATTTGTTTAAATAGTTTCGTCCAGCTAGATTTGCGATCCGAACCACTGTGAGATGTGGGGATCTCCGAAATAGCAGCTATAACTTCTACCCCGTAGACTTTATTGCTATTCCCATTTTTCCTAACAAACAAATCGTGGTATAAAGTTCAATAACTCAATTATTAAAAGAAGTATAAAAAACATATTTTAATGGCCTTAATCTGATTGGAATTCTTTTGATTTGTTGACTAAGTTTATTCATATCTTATTGAATTATTTTATCAAATAAAAAAAATGAATTAAATTACAAAACCACTTCTAGGGAAGTTCGATTTTTTTACATATGAACAGTAAGTGTTTCCAAAACTCCGCCACATAATATTTCAATTACACAATTTCAATTCAATTTCACAATACTTCAGACTACATTATTTCGCAATTGTTTGAAGAATTTGCCGTACTCAGATGTGTCTTATCAACAAATTATTTTGCACATGCGTACAATTTACCACTCCTACTTCTAGACTCACTCCTCTAAATTACTTTTGTTAATAGTTAATTGATGTGTACTTAAATTATAAGTACTCTACTTATTACACAAAACTTTTCACTTACATATGTACATACATATATAGAAAAGCAATCGATATAAAATTTAGAAAAGTTATAGCTAGTAAATTATTATTTTTTAATTTTAGAACGTTATCAAAACTTTATCACATCAAGTACCTACGAGTATTTCAATTTCCGCGCAACTTCTATATTTATTATTTTATTTGCACCAACGCGTGTGTGTCCATTACAACGTCCCGAAGTCAACTGAAGGCTCCATACAATTGGGGCTGAATAAAATATTGGCAAGCCTTGCAGCTAATTTTAACGAATATACTCGGGGAAAAAGACGCAGCACCAGTAGCACAGATAGCAATAAGATCATATAGCCATGCTCGTATTTTCTTTACTTACTAATTTAATAAATTTGCTCTTGTTAACATTTTCGCGTTTCATCCAAATGTATGCATTACGGCCATAAACAAACTTATCACCACCATATCTACTATATGCTATACACATGTATGTATGTACATACATATGTGTCTAATACATATTTAATAATAATCCATATACACTTAGGTCTTTTTTTATGCGGTACATGCGTTCCTCAGAAAGCCACCTAAAAAAAAATCCGCACTTTCATACAAAAACAGGGTATGCGTTCCAGCATTTTCAAAATCCGCATAAATTCAGATACTCCATATAAAAGAAATTGAGAGGCCAAATCGACATTTCATTCTGATGAAAAGCTGCTAGTTTCTGCTGGAAAAATTTTTGCCAGCAGCCATTTGCCAGCAAGAAAAACAGCTGATCAAAGTCAACTGTTTTCTATTTATGAAAATATTTAAATTTATTTCAGGTTTAGATTTAGATTTAGATTTATTATTATAATTTTTAAGTTTGAAATAACTTATTAGAACTGCAAATGTATCGGTAGAAAGCAAATACTCATTTACTCATGTTGCTTTAGAAGTACTTCTAATTTATATTCTTTTCATATTTTCTGTTTTATGCTTTTGTACGTAAAGAAAATTTCGATCAGCTGTACTAAAAACTTGCAAGTTTTTGCTAGTTTTGCGTTCGTGAACTTTTGCTAACATTTCTCTCTTTGAGAGAGAACTGATAAAAATTCATTAGAATTTTCCGCTGAGAGATGTTTGCTGGAAGAATACGCGAATACACCTAATATTAAGCAAAAAAAAAAAACTATTTCTTCCCTTCAACACTTACATATATTCCATGTAAACCTGAACATTAATGAAATGAATAGAATTTTATCTGCATTTTAACCAAAAACAAAGAAAAAATACCACAATGAAAACATTAGTCATATAAGAAAAAATGGTTTGAAAACCGCATTAATTCAAATCCGCGTAAAAAACGCATAAAAGGAGACTTAAGTGTACTTGTAACCGTGTAAAGGAAATGAACTCCAATAGAAGATAGATATCAAATGGGGGACTGAGCGTTTTCAGGTGTTGACAACGACCAACATATCGTCGTTTAAAGTACAAAAACCGCGTATCAAGATAACGCAAAACCGCGTATGTGAATTATTTTCTAGATAGTAAAAACACTCATTGTTCAAAATGGCTGTATTTCAGGACTAATGGATAAGGATTGAGCGAAGAGCTTGTGTGAGCAAATCCAATTTTTGGCAGAAAATGGCAGTTACCTTCTACAGCTTCTGCTAAAAAAGCTTTGTTAAGACACAAATGTCGAGTGGGGACCGGAAATTTCCACTGTTAAACCATACCTGTCTTGCCGAATTTCTTACCATCGCTGTCTTAACATCAGCTGTCATTTCGTTTTTTGACAACTCAGTTTTCATTTTACCGCGCCATCGACATTGGGTACAGATCGATCCAAGTCGAATTTATACAAGGTGGTGTTATTGGCGAATTTAGGTTTTCGCCGCAGTACTTATTAATGTCAAAATAGTGTGTTTGTTGCTATATGAATTCGCCTTGTTTACAACAAATACATCATTTTGACTTAATTAGTACCTCGGCGAAAATCTAAATTCGCCATCAACACCACCTTGTATAAATTCGCCTTGGATCTGTCTGATTGGCTTGATGCCACTTCGCCAAGTGCGTCTCTTCTTTGTGAAGTCACATCAGTAGCCCACACTAAATATAAACGGATCAAGCTGCAATGGGTTGTCCACTAGGGTGGTTCTTAAATACAAGCGGGGGGAAAAAAGTTTAAAATGTTAGGCTCTCACCCCCTAGGATTTTTCTAAATCGAAACAAAGATTACCAGTATTCTTTTGTTAAAAAAATTATATTTAGAGCTACTTCAAAACCGATGAAGTTTTCCATGCATTTGGTATGGGAAAAAACACTTCACAATACTTTTTGATCGGAAAACTCTGTTTTAACTATTATTTAACTATGTATTAACTATTTTTATAGGTCCCCTAAAAACCGCAAAAATTTACACTGAAGATGACAAAACGCCGAAACAGGTTTGTCTCCAAAATTTGACAAGGTATGATGGAGATTCGATCCAAAATAAATCATCTTACCACTCAGTCGGCTAAATCAACCAACACCAGCGAATAAATTTTATTTCTTATTTTGCCGGCGAATAAACTCATAAATATTTTATTTTTTTATTGCGTCGTTGAATCAAATCACAATTCAAATATATTTCTTAATTAAAGGCGAAATTAAAATCAAAAAGTATTTTGAATCACGCAATCCTGATCACGCTATTTGGATAGCGCCACCAAAATATATTTAACAAAGTGTGATTGAATTTGACATTGCTCTCAGAAAAACCATCCTATAACGAATCGAAAAAAAATTTGAATCGTTTGTTTATATTTTTTTACACTATAGTGCCTTAAAAGAGAGCCGCAGTGAGTTGTCAATCACACCTTGAGCGCCACAGCAAATTTTGAGATTAATGAGAAGAGTTTGTACTTGTACACAAGGTGTATTAAACAAGGTGTGATCAAAATGTATTCAACAAAGTGTGATTGATTTTGACATTGCTCTCATAAGAAACAGGCTATAATGTCAAACTGAAATGAATTCTTAACCCATTCGAATTTTTTCTTTCAAATTTTAATTTGTTCAAAAAAAAGTTACACACAAATTTTTCAAGCAACAAATTTTCTTAATAAACGTGAAATTGTTAAGAGATAAACCGCCGAGAAGAGCAAGTAAGTACAATTAAGTTTGGTAATAAGTAAATACGTTCGACTTTGCTTAAATATTTTATGTAAGGAAACCAAGATGAAACGGAGCAAAACGTTTGAACGGTGCGCTGTATGCAATACAAGTCAGGACACGAAAATAGTGCGATATTTTAAACCACCTAGTTGCGAATTTAGACGGCAGCGATGGGAAGAAAGCTGTGGTGTTGTACTACGTGATTCATCTCGCGTTTGTGAAAACCACTTCAAGGAAAGTGATGTCCAAATCAAACACTTTCCAACGAGCTCGTTTATACCCATGCGCAGTCCCAATGCCATACGGAAAAACTGATACAAGTGAGGATTTAGTACGCGATCAGGATACATTCTTTGTTGATGCCCAAACTCAAACAGACGACTCTTTAGAATGCACGTTGCGAACAGAAATATTTCGGCTTACCGAAATAATTAAACCATGCAAGCAAGTATGGTAGAGCTTAAATTAAAACCGCTCGAAGCAAGGTCTTTAATGGAAAACTATTTCGCATGAAAAAAAATTTAATTTCAAAATTGTTTGAGTTAAGCTCACATATAAAAGTGGTAAAAAATGTAAAATCATACTTTTATAAGTGTCGAATAATGCTTAGGATAAAAAATTTAAATATAAAAATAAACGCACAAAAGTATAAAACTAGGGCAATTAAAAACAAGAAAATTGCTAAAACGATTTTATAAACAATTTGTTTTATTTTATTGACAAAATATATGTGATGTAAGTAATGTAAGTAAAATAAAACTATAATCGAAATAAAAGCCTAGGGCATCAGTGCTGATATGATAAATGCATCACTAAGGGTTAATTCGTTTGTTTATACTTTTTGACATTATAGTACCTTAAAAGAGAGCCGCACGGAGTTGTCAATCACACCTTGTTTAATACACCTTGGGTGTGATTGACAATTCAGTGCAGCTCTCTTTTAAGGTACTATAATGTCAAAAAGTATAAACAAACTAATTAACCCTTAGTGATGCATGTATCTTATCAGCACTGATGCCCTAGGCCTTTATTTCGATTATAGTTTTGTTTTACTTACATTACCTGGAATATATATATTTCGTCAATAAAAGTTTTAGCAATTTTCTTGTTTTTAATTGCCCAAGTTTTATGCTTTTGCGCGTTTATTTTTGTACTTAAATTTTTTATCCTAAACATTATTCGACACTTATAAAAGTAGGATTTTACATTTGTTTCCAATTTTATATGTGAGCTTAACTCTAACAATTTTGAAATTAAATTTTTTTCATGCGAAATAGTTTTACATTAAAGACTTTGCTTCGAGCAGCTTTAAATTAAGCTCTTCCATACTTGCTTGCATGGTTTTAATTATTTCGGTAAGAGGAAATACTTCTGTTCTCAACGCGCATTCTAAAGAGTCGCCTGTTTGAGTTTGGACGTCAACAAAGAATGTATCCGGATCGCGTACTAAATCCTCACTTGTATCAGTTATTTCGTATGGCATTGGGACTGCGCATGGGTATCAACGAGCTCGTTGGAAAGTGTTTGATTTAGACATCACTTTCCTTGAAGTGGTTTTCACAAACGCGAGAGGAATCACGCAGTACAACACCACAGCTTTCTTCCCATCGCTGCCGTCTTAATTCGCAACTAGGTGGTTTAAAACATCGCACTGTTTTCGTGTCCTGACTTGTATTGCATACAGCGCACCGTTCAAACGTTTTGCTCCGTTTCATCTTGGTTTCCTTACATAAAATATTTAAGCAAAGTCGAACGTATTTACTTATTACCAAACTTAAATGTACTTACTTGCTCTTCTCGGCGGTTTATCTCTTAACAATTTCACGTTTATTAAGAAAATTTGTTGCTTGAAAAATTTGTGTGTAACTTTTTTTTGAACAAATTAAAATTTGAAAGAAAAAATTCGAATGGGTTAAGAATTCATTTCAGTTTGACATTATAGCCTGTTTCTTAAGAGAGCAATGTCAAAATCAATCACACTTTGTTGAATACATTTTGCTTGTACATACATACTCGTTTGAATATACATATCGCCATAGTTGCCAACTTAGTGCTTTAAGCACTAGATTTAGTGCTTTTTGAAAATTAAAACGCCAAAAAAATGGTTTAGTGCCTGGTGCACTTTTTAGTGCTTTTTTCTGAACTAAAATTTCTGAATTTACAAGAATCTACAAATTTAAATGCACTAAAATGCACACCATGATTGATAAAAAGATGAAGTTGCAAACCCACGTTCTTGCGTTCTTGTTAAATTATATTTGCGTTGAAAATGCTAGCACGCAGATAAGTTAAGTATTTATTTTTTATTTTCTTGATTGATTACGCAGTTCGAAAAATTTTAATTTTTTTTGCCATCTGAGTGCATCGGTTTTTGTAGATTCTTCGGTGCTGAATACAAATTTAGCTGCAGAATTTCTATACCACGTCAGAATTTTGAGATATCCTAGCCTCTAAGTGTAAAAACATGGTTTTCGCAATATTTGAGGTTATATTATAAAACAAAAATTTTTTTCGCTCATTTCTACTTTGGGTATCATTAAGTATTACTCTTCCCCTTTAAAATTCAATTCCGTTTGTTGCGATTCGATTGTTCCTTCTCCAGATGTACCAGTTTTAATGTGCAGTACTTCGGTATTACTTCGCAAGCATGAATGTGTATTTATTTATACATGTAAATATTGTTTATTTTTTTACTTTTGTTTACCGCAAACTGTTATGAAAAAGAGTATCCTTTGATTAAAAAAAAAATTTAGTGCTTTTAGTGCGGTAAAACGCTCTTTTTTCCAAGATTTGGTGCTTTTTGTAACTGAAAAGTTGGCAACACTGCATATCGCACACCGTCTTCAAAAGAGTCAGAACTTGAAATTCGCCATTTTTGAGATGATGCGCAAAAAATGTACACAGAGCTTTTATTTACCATTCAGCAAAAGCTGGAACAAATATTTGTTATAATTTGTTTAAAAAAAAACTAAGGTAAAGTCGCCCTTGCTCATATGATTATCATTTGCTAAGAAATAGTTTGTCGCATTTTCTGACAAACGTATTATTTTGAGTTGTGACTATACAAAACTGTCTACTCAAAATATTTCTAAAAAATCGAAAAAAAATCGAAATTTTTACGAAAGTTTGTTGATTTTTTTAATGTTCCACAAAGATTGAAACTTGGATTTATATGGTTTTTGTTACAGACTCTACACTAATTTTCTAAACAAAGAACTAAAATATTAAGATAAGTAATCAAATCTTGTCAGTATGTGAGTGTCGTAAAGTTATGATAAGCACTATATTCCGAAGGGTTTCATGGTCAACATTTTTGTGTGGAAACTTTTGAATTTTTTTCGGGGAACTCAGCAAAACTTGTGTTATATTAGGGTTGTTCAGGTTCTTGTGTATATGATCTTGCATTTGCATTAAACTAAATGCAAACGGTTGCCAAGGTAGTAAGCATAAAATTTGCAAATGCAATTCCACATGCAAACCCAAAACCTTTCCTCAATATCCTGAACAGCCCTATTGAGATTTCCGTTTTAGCACGGTTGGTTATATCGACGTTTAGATGTAATAACTGAACTCTAGCGCCAGCTGGTGGCAATTTGGTGCAAATGTATTTCTCTTAAAATTATAAATGATTTGTGTATACCCCGTGTCAAAAGAATAAACACACCACATATTTGCAAATTTTAACAATTTATTTTTTTCAAATCATATTAGAATTGAAATATGCAAACAATGCATACCCAAAATCTTTCTAAGAAATCTAACTGGAAATCTTGAAAGTTTTACGAAACTTTATTGACTTTTCCAGGTGAAACTTCCTAAGCAGCGGAAATGGTTGGGCCGGAAATGGTTAGGATGGAAACAAGTGCTTCTTAAATGTATGCACAACTAAAGGTGAGCCCATATGTAGATGAAGAAAAGGATAAAAGCTAGGACTAAAATAAAAACAAAGACAAATATGCGTGATGGCACAACGCCGAAACCGGTTTGTCTCCAAACCAAATTTGACACGGGATGACGAAAAATCGTTCCGAAATACGTCATACTCCTATCCTGTCGGAAATACCAACAACGAAAATGAGAATAAGTTTAAACCATTTACTTGCACTGCTAACCACTACACCGCACCTGAACTTGCTACACCTAAATTCACCACACCTTAAGTCACCACACCTGAACTCACTCAAACCAATTACACCTTAACGCACCACATCTAAATTCAACACACCTATATTCACCAAGCCTTATCTTACCACACCTCAACTCTCCGCACCCAAACTCACCACACCTCACCTAAACTCACCACACCTAATTTCACTACCTGAAATCACCTGACAAGACATCACATAATACAATATGACATAACATCACATACAATTATATCACATCCATTACCTGAAATCGCATCACATATGTATATTAACAGAATAATTTTTATTTTCAGAGAAAAGTTTTGTTAAACACTTTTTTGTGTTATGTTAGCGGAACCCATTTTAAGACTCTTCGGGCAATAGACTCAAGTGTTTTGACACTTTAAATTCAAATTAGAATAAGAATCGCTGGTAATTGGATGTGCCGCATAATGTTATTCGAATTTTGTTAAGTTGTGAAGTTATTGTATGGGTGAAAAATTGGAGACCATTTGCTAAAACTTAACTATAGTTTAGTCCTTTATATGTATTTGCATAATTTATTGATTTTATAGATACATATGAATGTAGATTTGTTAGTAAATCTTTACATTAATGAATAAATAACTGAGTAAGTAATACCAAAAATATGAACACAGCGCAAATAATTAAATTTAGTAGAAAATTTCGTCATTGCAAGTATGTCGCTTCTAAGGCCTACTCTATTTGAAAGAGCTCATCTTCAACAGATATTTATTCAGTAGCAGATCTTTACCGCTTCATCTCGATAGAAGTCATTACGGCGCACGAGTACTTCATAGTTTGGGATACGCCTTTCATACCCGCCAAATGCAATGTATAGCGCTCGATGAGACGGCTGAATTTTGCCGGGAGTTAGACTGCCACAGTAATGAGCTCTACCTACATACAATGGTTCACCATCGGCAGTGCGTCCCGCCTCTATAGCACCCGGCGGTATTATACCATCCGATGCTGGCACCCAATCATAACCTTCACCAATAAGAATCTCAAAATCGGATTTGGGTATCTCTTGACCCGCGTATGAGACATAAGCGCAAGCACGACTCGGTATCGCTTTTCCCGGCAAAAAATCGCCGTTGTGGAAACAACGACAAACCAAAATTGGCGAGAGATCCGTATCGTGTCCGGCATGTACTGCATTTGGTGGTGTATAGTTGGCGCTTGAAACCACCCAAGTATCGGATTGTTGTGGACGTGGGGGTGGCATAGGTGAATGCATTGGGGGGATCGTTGGGTAGACAGATACACCGAGGGACTGGTATGATGGAGGTGGATCGAAATGCGTTGGCGCTGGTGGTGCATATGGATTGTATGGATCGTTCGGAGGTGGCGGTCCCATGGGTGCAGGCAAGGGTATTGGCATTGGAGTACCAAATGGCGGCTTAACGTCTAGCGGTGGTGGGTAAGGCTTCATATCCTCAGTTGGTGGTGTTGGAAAAGTAGGCTTCTTTTCTTCTAGTGGCGGTGGTGGTGTCTCATCGATTGCCCAACCCTCGGTGTGTTTGTCTTCTACCAGTATCTCGTAAGACTCCAAGCGACGTTCTGCATTTTTGAACGGTATAAATAAGGCGCGATGAACCGAGGATATTTTACCGACACTCAGGCTACCTTCATAGTGACCGCGTCCAATATAAACAGGCTGACCCAGCGCCGTTTTGCCACAGAGTACAGCATTCTCGGGTACGACATGATCGTAGCATTGACGCCAGCTGAGATTTGTGCCACAAAGCACCTCGAAATGATCCTTTGGAAACGCTTCACCACGCCATGATACAAAAGCAATATGTTTCTTTGGTACGATCTTGGCTACGAGCGTGTCGCCATTGTGGAATGTGCGACCAACGTAAATGGTGTCACCGTCAAAATCATTGCCGCCAAGTAGGGCATTTGGTGGAAGTGAAGCGTACGCGGACGAATGCACCCATTTATAGCCTACAGTACGACATAAAAAAATAGACAAATTATAGATAAAAATCTAAGAAGAAATGTAAATTTGATAAAAGGATGCATACGTCCGCGTCGCGCTGAGCTTTGTTTCCAGACATCAGTGAAGTATTTATAAACTGCTGCTTTTAGTATTTTTAGTTAATATATATTCTTTTATTATTTACTCTTGTTCAAATACAAAATAGATCTCTGTAAATTTTCAATAGTAGTCCTTTTTTTTATTGACGGCAAAGAACTTCGTAAGCGTCAACGCGGATTTCGCGACCACCATACGGAATAAAGAGGCAGCGCTGTAATTGCGAAATTAGACCAGGCGTCAAACTGCCATGGTGATGGCCACGTCCGACATACAGCCGCTGACCATTGCGTCCGATGCCGCTGAATACAGCATTAGGCGGGATAGCGTGATTGTACACATGTACCCAGCCGTAGCCATGGCCGCAGAGGACGTCGAACGAGATTTTATTGATCTCATAGCCGCCAACGCAGACGTATGCAGAACCTTTGTTAGGAACAAACTTAGCAGGCAGCAGCTCACCTTCATGCATGGCGCGTGCCACATAAATGGGAGCGCGATCTGTATCGTAGCCAGCCACCACAGCACTGGGCGGAGCATAGTTGGGCGTTGAAGGTACCCACTGATCGGTGGCCTGTTTGATGAGTACTTCATATGTGGCGATTCGCACCTCCTGCCCACCGAACGGTATGTATAAGCAGCCATGCGATGGATGTATTTTACCCACGGTCAAACTGTTGGCATGGTGACCACGTCCAACGTACAATGGCTCTCCAGTGCGTGTAGTGCCGGTGCGTACAGCGTTGGGCGGCACAGAGCCACCGTAGCAGGGTACCCAAGCATAACCTTGACCTACCAGTATCTCATAGTGTGATTTCGTGATTTCACGGCCACCCCAGCAGACATAGCCTGCACCCTTGCTGGGGACTACTTTGGCTGGGAGATTGTCGCCTTCGTGAAACGAACGACCCACGTAGATGGGACTGCCGTCCGAGTCGTGACCGCCAATAACTGCGAATGGTGGCACCGGCTGATATGGTGATGAATGGACCCAGGTGTTTTCTGCAACGATAAGAAATTGGTGAAGTGAGAAAAGATTACAAATTATTTGCTCTTAAAAATAAAATGTGAGTATGAACTTATTAAAAAGTTGTTTATATGAGCATGGGTATGAGAATACTTTAAATAATATATATGTACATTAGTCCGTACTACCATACAAAAAAAAAACAAAAAATGTTCGCGGTGCATTTCTGAGTCTAAGGTATTTTTGCAAGACAACTTCAAAATTGAGGTTGTTCACACTTGCCTGGTTATCAGGTTATCTGATTAAAAATTATTATTCTGTAGTGCATTTTATTGTTGTAAACGGAATAAAAAATATAACCACATAACCCCATAACCTGATAACCAGTTAAGCGTGAACAAACGCATTGTTTTTTTCGGCCGAACCTGGGGACAAATACAAACAGCAACACAAAGTTTTATTTTTTAAATCAAAATACTTAGAAGAAGTTTAATAATTTTTTGTGAGCATTGTTTCACGGACATTAGGGTGGTATATTAAGCTGCTGAAGACTGAGATCTGATGGGTAGGTACTAGAACGGGGTACTTCAGGTCAATGAACTTTGGAACAAAAAATCTTCCTCCGTGAGACAAAACCAACGATATATTTATCCATAATTTAAGATTCGACTGTAAATGCCTAAGATATGGCGAAAACCCCTGCTTCAAAAAAAGTTTCGAAAAATCGAAAAATTGCTTCGCAAAAATAGATACTTTATCATTCTGTTGGTATAGTCTAATGTCCAAGAGGTTGCTACCGGGGGTGGAAAAAATTAAATTTAGCTCTTAAATCCTAAAAATTCATCAAAATATTGACTTTGCCCAGCTATAACTCAGCGAGTTTATGAATTCTTATGAATAAGTTTCAATATGCTATGTTATAGTCTTCCGAGCTCATGCTTTTGTCAAACATTTGCGATAATTTTTTTTTCTCAAACCCTGCCTGTGACCTCTAAAAATGTGTTTGAAGTTTTGAAATTTTCGTGGATATTTTCATTTTGTACACAGAAAAAATTTAAGGGGTATATATCCCATACAAAATTTAGATGTCGATAGTGAATGTCCACACTAATCTATATATATAGGGTGTCGTAGAACTTAAGAGAATTTTAGTTTGCCAAACTCGATAGGCGTAGTCTCTCTATTTTGTCCTTTTGATCTAAAAGACGCATTTGACCACTCTCCATTTGTACATGGTTATGCCTGGGTTAAACCCTTGGAATATCTCTAAGCTTTCCATTGAGCCTGATGGGAGAGATCGGTAGCCAAGCTCTTGCCCTGGGTCGCGATATCCTTATCTGTAACAACTTTCAGGCATGCTCCTGGTAAGATTGCGACTATTTTGTCCATCGCATCCATCTTGTAGACGCTACAACCTTTCCGGAACTTTTTACTTCCCATACCGAGCATCTTTTTTCCCCTCCGCGAACTGCTACTTTCGGATTCAATCCTTACTGATCGCTAAGGCAGCCAGCCACCATGCAGTACGTTAGCATTGTAATGGGATTTGCAGGTCTATTCTGCACGCTACTGAAAATTTTGTAACCGAAAAATTTTATTACCAAAAAATTTTACCAGTTCTTGTCACCGCGATTCTATTTACGTTGGTAATGCAGCTATGAAGATTTGTGGAAATTCAGGCATTGCATATTTCACGGGGAAATATTACAAAGCCTCGCTTGAGACACCCTTGCCTTAGTAAAGTTTCCCAACCTGTGAGTATGTATATTTTGACTTCAAGTCGGCTAAGGTTATCGTCATCCAATAACAATAAAACTTTATACATTTATAAGTGGTTTAAGACATGATTAAAAATTATGTATTGAATTTTGCAACAAAACATTTTTTTTTTAGGTCATCCATCCTAATGTACACATTCTACTAAAAGCTAAGATCGTTAAATAAGAGCGATTTACCGTATTTGATAACAGCACCTGGCTCCACGGAAATAGTAGCGCCTAAAAGTATGCATCAATTTTTTAATTTAATACTAACATTAAGGTTTGCGCAAATATGAATTTATCTGCTTATGCATAGACACACACATACATACATATGTATATGAATTTGATGCAAAATGTACGACTACGACTTTTTGCTAATTTATAGATAGCTGTTATCATGAAATTGGTCAAGATTAAATTTCAATCAAATGACAATTGCAATGTGTCATACATAATTTATTAAAATAAAAAGCAAACACTGAAACATTTTTCTTTTCCACACAAAAACAAAATACGCACAAATAACAACGTAAATTCTGGGCCAAAAAGGAATAACCGCTAAAAACAGCCAAATTATTGAGTTTCATATGCTGCCATATTCTACGAAAAAATACCAAAACTTTCACATCTTAACGGAATTTTTTAATTTATCAATACCTAGCATATTTCACTTTTTAATCGCATATTTAAGTACATAGTGTTTATACAAAAAAATGAATTTTTTTTTGTTTTTAGTTTTGCTCGTAATATCATCTCTTGATTTTAGTGGTTACATCTTTTGGGTGCAGAATTTTTTGTGTTTCAATTCGATAGCAATGTGATCTTACCCATTGTTATTTAAAATAGATTTTGGCACAAAAAAAATGCTTCTCCTTGTTTTATTTCCTATATAATACTCCTTCGGTTTTGTACTTTTAATTCTTTATCAGTGTGCTGTTGATATACAAATTTTAACGTTTCTTAGTTTAACAGATCCAGCAGCGCCCGTTTACTTCGACGGTTATTTTATTACTGTTTTCTTGTTGAAATCAACTGAGTCAGTTTATATATCAAATCGAAATTCGTCCAATAATCATTGGCTTTTGTGTCTTATCTGGGCACGCATGTATGGGTGAACTTGCAAATACATAAATACATACTTATGTACCTTATTATTTATATACGTATCTATGTATAAGTGCATACTTGCAGATACATTAAATAATTACCACAAATACATCTGAGTATTTTTTTACAATATGGTAGATAAAATGCTTGTGCTAGGGTGGTCGAGTAGATATGTGCTACATAAATCTTTTTTTATTTTATGTAATTCTAAAAGGGTCAGCTAAATATACATACATATATACACACATATATACATACATATTTCTCTCAACACAAAATTTGGTAACTAAAATATAACCAAATCATGTGTTGCGAAAAACATACTTAATTGACTAAGTAAACTCTTTTCTCAGTGTAAGTATGAATAATGGGTCGTACCAAAAAGAAAAGTTCTAATGTATTTTTTTTTTTTAATTTTTTGTCATATCTCTACCATTTACAGTCGCATCGTAAAGTGTGATATATCGATGGATCGACACATTTTTTCGTTTCAAATTAAGTTGAACTCAAGTACCCCGTTCTTGTACTTACCCACCAGATCTCAGTTCTTTTCGTCCTAACGTGCCACACTAATGTCAGTAAATATTTTTTTATTGAATGTAGGTTTCACCGAATAATGTAAAAAGGCAAAAAATACCTGTAGCCATCGCAGAAAAAGCAGCTACAGCAAGGGCGGCAGACTTAGGGGTGCTAGTTGCCCGACCAACTCGAGGTCTGCACGCTATAGTATTCTCGAGGGCTTTGATTTCATCCTTGATGACACGAATCACTGCGTGTCTAGCCTGGAGTGAGAAAGTTCGAGAGGGAGCTGCCTTGACTACTTGGGGACTTCTCTTAGAAAGATGGGTCTCAGGTCAACTCAGCGAACGCTATGGAAAACCAGAGCATGCGGGGTCGTTCTGGCGGAGGGTGGACCGGGGACGGTCTAGGGATCTCCTTAGGCTCCCGAAGCCTGATCTTTCGATTCTGGTAGGTCATGAAGAAAAATTGGGGCTATTAGAAAAAGGGGCGTAGCATATCCCATACAAACCAAATGTTTCATAGTGCATGTCCCGGAAGATGTTCATGGAAGAGGAGTCGGATATGGTATGGAGATATATGAAAGCAATCGCATACTCATGGAGAAATATTGTGGTTATCGTAAAAGGGGGCGTGGCACATCCCATAAAAATCGAGTTTTTTATACTGCCTAACTTTGTAAGTGTTCATGGTAGAGTACTCGAACATGGTGTGCAGATATATGAAAATAAGCGCATACTCATTTAGAAAAATTGCGGTTGTTGGAAAAGGGGGCGTGGCACCTCCCGTACAAACCGAATTTTTCATGCTGCATAGCTCTGTTAAAAAAAGTTATTAATTCAAAAAGAATAAAATAAAAATCAAATCCATGAAAACTTTTAAAAATATTGACAGGTTGAAAAATAAATGTATGAAGATGTTTTAAGTTTTCTTCGCATATCATCGGAGGCATTGATTCGTGAGTTTGCCTACCCTAAAATCCTATGTATCGACCGGTTCGGTGTTGGCATGTGCAATTATGTACATACATATGTTCTTACATACGACTACTTTAAAATCAGGGATTACACATATTTTTTTGCGTCCCGTCCTAATGTACTCTGTGTGAGGTAAAATATACAAACACTGATAAATTGCTATTATTACACAAGTGTTCATGGTAGATACCCGGCTGGAGTATATGAGCTGTCAATGAAGATATGAACTTTGATCGAAATGTTATATTTATGTATGTCTGCTTATGACTCATATTTAATATATTTTTGAACATTTTTTGATGGAATTTAAAGCTATATATCATGCATATGTAAGGGAGCGTTTACAAGGCCGGTTTGGACTTTAGAGTGCCTCTTTTGAATTGTTGTTCCCGTCTAAAATATCAATTTCATAATAATGACATAAATCAAATTGAAAACGCAACTAAAATGCTTTTCCATAGTGATAGCTAATAAGAGCCTGCTTTCAAGGCTATATCCATTTGTATAAGTTTGGAAGAGAGTCATGCAAGTTAACTATGTAACAGAGATGCCAAATCGAAATAAAAAATAGTCGCTTTTGGAATCGATTCGAATCGGAATAAAAATACCCCATCTCCCAAGATCGATTCATACATTTTTTCAAATAACGCCGTTTACCTTATTTTTATAAAGTACTACACAAATTTATTGCAAGTAAACCTACCTTGTTCATAACGGTTTCTATATCAAGATTTATATAAAAACAAATATATGTGAAATAAAATTTTCCTATATTTAACGCAGCGATGTGAGCATTCAACAGAAACTTCCTAAATTAGCCCTACTTAGGAGAATGGTTAAATTTCTTTGAAATTCGGTTTTATTTTATCACAAAAAAGAAAAAGTTTTATGTTTTACTTCAAAATTAACCACATACACTAGCCCAAAAAAAACTTTTTGCGATACGAACGTTTTTTAATATTTATATATTTTTTTTGTTCCGCTAACTCTATGTTTCTCTCTTAATTACCCTCACTCACCGTTGATGTGTGGGATTTTTGTTTGTTGAAGATGTTGTTTATTTTCTCCATACAACGTATGTATATACATGTTCTCGAAATTTTTTTCATGTGGAAGAAAATCAATATGATAGTCGTAAAAAAAATCATTTAAATGTCATAGTGGGCGATGGGAATATTAAAAAGTCTTTATCATAAAAAATAAAGAAGGCTTTAACTGATTTATAAATCGAAAATTTGTATGAAAATATCACTTTATAGAGATCTTTAAAAAAAAAAATTTAAACAAAGAAAATTAAAAATAACACTGATTTACAGTAAAAATGCACATTGGATGCCACATTCCAATGCCTATTTAGAATTGCTCGCTTACTCCGAAAATCGAAATAATTTTTTTTCTTATTATTTTCCACTTAATCGCTTATGTATATCTTACGAAGCAATTGAACAATCTTAATACGAAGTGTGGCAAATGAAAGTTAACTAAATTATACACAAGCCGTATTTACATCACTTTTCGTTATGCCGTATAGTTTCTGAGAAATTAATTAATCATTCCAGATTTTTTGGGTTTTGATGAAAAAATAAAAAAATTCAAATTTTAACAGGGAAAAAATTTAATAATAACAAATTCTGTGTACATTTTTTTTTCATTTGTGTTAAAGCCTTTTATGTTTGCTCAAGTGCGCTCGTGTATAAAAATCCTTGCGCATCTTCATTTGACCACTCATTCCGATTTTGTTTATCCATCGATTTTCTTTATTAGTAGCTTGATTTTTTTTTTATAACAGAAAAATTAGATAATTTAGCACATGCCCGAATATATCGAAAACTTATCTATAGAAAAAATTAACTGAATTTTCGGAATTAACGAGCCATTCTACATAGGAAATGGATAGAGGCATCCGGTGAAAAATAACTAATTTGTCATGCATTGTAATCAGCGATTATGCTGCTGATTTAAGTAAACGTTCTTGAAATCCCGTGAGCCGCCCTAATGCAACTCAGACATGCATGCATAGTCATATGTAGCTATGTACAAATGTACATATAGTACGTACGAGCAGAAATACCTTGTTTCCAAAATAGGTAGACTCTTTTTTTTTAGCGAAATTATTCGCCATCCTACCACAACCATTTTTGTTTTTAATTTTTGCAATTGAGTGGGACATTTATTAATTAATTAATTCGTAACAATTTGTTTAATTGAATTATTGAGACATGGTGAAACTTCTAGAGTCAATGGAGCGACTAATAAAAGCTCACAAGCGAAGTTTGTTTACGGTATTTCACTTGTCAATACCCTGACGGAAACAAGTGATTTTTCTAAATCAACTAATTGAAAGACTACTTTAAAAAAATGCAATGAGTAAATGTTTCGAATTTTTATATTTTTTTTGCTAAAAAAAAAAAGAAATTTGTGTCTTGGAAGTATGAAAAAGCATCTGTGAAGTGCAGAACGAAAGCGTGTTCAAACGAAACATACTGAGTTTGAAGATGTTTAAGCCAAATTCATTTTACAGTAGGGTCATTCCATTGAAAAGAGGAAAACGACATAAATTTAAATATTCCCTAATTATCTTTATTTCAGTAGTAACCTCTTTTTAAATGACTACATTTTATTAACCTGTGGGAAAATATTAAAAATTTCAAAAGAAGTTGTAATTTTTGTCTATGAAAAGTTTTATTTCATGCATAATTACTTTACAGCAGTCATAAGGAGATGTCCCACTAGTCACAACTTTAAATATTTTTTAATATTTCTATGAAGATTATATAAACCTCATTTTTATTGAAAACGAAAGCATATAATTCATGTTTTACAACATAAATACATCGCTCACATGCATTCAATTGATAGTTCAATAAAACTAAGAAATCGTAAAGGTATTTTTGTTAAAGCAATTTTTTACATTAGTTATCTTTCTATGTTAAAAAAATATCTTTCGCTGTTGTATAAGTTCCGACGACATATGTAGTTAAAATTCACAATTGATCACATTCTGGAGTAAAATGTCCCACTAGTCACAATGGAATGGCCCAGTAGTTGAAAATACATGCAGGAAAAAGCAACTGTTAAATAAATGAGTTCGTTGCAGGTAAAATAGTAAAAATTTCAATTAGTCATCATTGAAAATAAGGTATTTTATAAATTACTTCCAAACTAATTCAATTTCCTGCAGGGTATATACATACATACATATATATTTAGTGGGTATTTTTCATTATCTTATCACAATTTGTCAGTGTGGCTGAATGATTACTGTCTCGAGAACAGACATACATTGTATGTACATATTTACAATTTACATTGTGCAAATGTATCCATGTACATATGTATCATCACTATATTTAGATCAAACTAAGTGCAATGAAATGCGAGCCCCGCAGCCAATTGGTTTGGAGTGCGTATTACTACTAAGTATATGCGTATACTACTAAGTATTGTAGGTCTCAGCTTCGATTTTGGCCCCAGCAATGTTGGACCCTTAAATCGAATGAGTCGAAGTAGTAGTCCCACTCAGCATCTCGCACACTGATTACCCGCGTTGCAAAGGTGGGCTAACGCGGACGCTTTCTGCTCTATTGCACTCCAGCGAATATTGCAAGCAATCAAACGAATGAGCTGTATGATTGGTGAACAAGAGCTTTACAGTGAAATAAAATACAACGGCTCCGCTGGCTTCATTTCCAATTGGCGTCAGTTGGCACAGAAGATAAACGGACTGGCGTTCCTTTTTGGGCTCGGCCAAAATGGCTTTGGGCCTAAGTTTTAGGGGGTTACAGAAGGAGATAAGTACAAATAGTTAAAAGGCATATTTAAATACAATACAAACTTAGTTTATCTTTATACTTCTATTACTGAGGTAGACTTTTTGCACATAAAGAAGAGTAATGAGCAATTTAGCTCCAGTAAAAAAAAGCTTACAAATAAATAAACTATTGAAACTTGCTGTCATTTTATGGTAAGGCTAGTTAGGATATGTGTATGCAGCAGTACCCTTCACAACTTAGATTAGATAGCTTTTTTATACCTTTCATGAGCATGAAATGGTATTATAACTTTGGTCCGATGTTTGTAAGTACCAGAACAAAAAGAGATAGACCCATGAAAATGTATACTTATATGATCAGAACGTCGAGCTGAGTTGATTTAGCCATGTCCGTCTGTCCGTCTGTCCGTCTGTCCGTCTGTCTGTCTGTTTGTATGCAATCTAGTCTCTCAGTTTTCGAGATATCCGGATCAAATTTGGTAGGTGGGTGTATTTTTATAATGTATTAATCATTTGTCGGAACCAGAAGAATCGGACCACTATAACATATAGCTCCCATACAACTGATTGTTCAGATATGAGATTTTTCGTTATAACTTCTCCATTTATGCAGCTACGAACATGAAATTTTGCAGCACTTGCACCCATTATCAACAGAATGCTTACAGTGAAAATTACAAAGATCGGTTCACTATAACCTATAGCTCCCATACAACTGATTGTTCAGATATAAAATTTTTCGTTATAACTCCTCCATTTATATAGCTGGGAACAGGAAATTCCGCACTGTTTTCAATAATTATTAACAGAAAACTTACAGTGAAAATTAAAAAGATCGGATAACTATAACCTATAGCTCCCATACAACTGATTGTTCAGATATGAGATTTTTTGTTATAATTCATCCATTTATGCAGCTAGGAACATGAAATTTCGCACCATTTTCACTCATTATTAACAGAATACTTACAGTGAAAATAACAAGGATCGGGTGACTACAACATATATCTTCCATACATCTGATTGTTCAGATATGGGATTTTACTGTAAAACTCCTTTATTTGAACAGCTAAAACCGATAAATTTCGTAAGATATTTTATAAATAATAATACAAAGTCTACTGAGAAAATCGTCAAAATCTATGCTGTATAAGCTTTATCTCCTATAGCACTGATTGTTCAGATACCAGTTTTTGCGATATATCTCCTTTATGTAGGAAACTAAACCCAACAAATTGTGTTACCGGTTTACATACCGATCACATAGCAGTGAAAATCACTTAGATTGGTGCCATATAAAGTATATCTTCCATACCTCTGATTGTTTAGATGCGATTTTTTTATATAAGTATGTAACTCCTCTATCGATGTATGCAGATGTATTCAAAAGCAGTAATCTGTCAAAGTAAAATTTGCAGATGTTCATGAAAGGTATGAAGCCTTCGGCATAGCCGAAGACAGCGCTGCTCTTACTTGTTACCTATATAAATATGTATGCGTATATATATTTAGATACATATTTCATCCCACACATAGCAAATATTATGTATATAATACACCTGACCATTTAGAATGACACATACGTATGTACATAATTATACTATAAATCATACAAAAAATTGGTCAAATATTTTATGGTTCTCAGAACGGCTCTATCCTCCATTCAATGTGAAAGTATGCGTGGTAGAAAAATTCCCTGTAGGCTATGGGATTAGACCTAAATTCTTTTAAAATCCCTGCAAGAATTTTAGCTTACACAGAGTTATCCCTTTCTAACAGTTCTTCTTCTTCTTATATTGCACAACAACTTTTTGTCGGTCCTGTCACCAATTGCCTATCTCATTTGCAAAGTTAAGCTAGTTTATCACACCAAGCTCGGCACTTATAGCCGTTTTCACCAGCTATTAAAATGCCAAATGAATTTTATTTTATGTAAATTTTCATATAAAATAGAAAAAACTAAAATCAATTTTCACTTAAATTGCTTTTGTGAAATTGGCTCTTAGACCATCCATTGTGTGCATGAGCGCCCTTACTTTCGCTTTCCAGCCTTGCAGCGAAATCGAAAGATATACCCGAGCTTCATCATACATTAGTATCATACACAGTGGGACGTTCCCAAGTAGTACCCGCTCTACAAATTCGCTGAAACTCCATATATGCTCTATTCTGTAGTTAGGAAAGAAGAAATGTGGAAAATGGTAAAAGTCGACGTACTGCCCGCCCGAAGCTCTTGTAATTAGGCGGATATGGTAAATGTTATCAGATTTTAATGAAATTCAGAGCATATGCTGGTTTTAACTATAAAATATAGGCGCCAATGCGAAAAATTTTTATTTTGAAGATAACGAAGTGTGTCTCACTATGACGCACACCTCCTATACAAGCTTTGTTAGTTCCCTTAATTTTTTTGAATAGTGTATTATCTGCCTACTTTGGTATGTAAATCCACGCTAACATTTTTATTCTTTACGACCGAAACCAGATAAATTTTCGTGGAGCTGAGTGGAAGATCGACCTAGTTCGAAAGCGCCCTATCCCAAAAAACTTTTCAAGAAAGCCCTACTTGAGAATTTGATTAAAGAACGCCCTTTCTCAGCTGTCGATTCAAAAACACCCTATCTCGGCACATTTTCGATGTATTTTCAGCTGAGATAGAGCATTTTTGAACAGAATTATGAGATGGGGCGTTCCCAAATTCTGAGATAAGACGTTTTTCAATAAAATTCTGAAATAGGGCGTTCTTCAACCAAATTCTTAACTAGGGCATTCTTGAAAAGTTTTCTGAGAAAGGGCGTTTTCGAACTGGCTACGGATATACTAGGTCGATCTTCCACTCAGGTGAAAAATAGTTAAAATTCAATAATATTTAGATAAATAGTCAAATCTAGTCAATATGTGAGTGTCGTAAAGTAATGATAAGTACTATATCGCCGATTCCTTTGCAAATCCGCCTATCGACTAATTGCCGCCTATCTTACGGAACTCAGATTTTGCAGGAGATCGAAAAAACGGTTTTTCTTTGCAGGAATTGCCTTGATAGGCATTATTTTCGCACCACCTAACGGCTACATTTTTTGTGGAGTTATTTATTTCTATTTAACCAATTAATTTAAATATGAAAGAAATCGGACCATATGGATTTTCCAAATATCCCGACTCCTGCGCCACCTAGCGGATCAATTCATCTTTCATGTTGTATTTTCAAGTCTCTAGCTCATCGGGAAGTTGGTTAAAAATTGATTGCAAGATTTGATTACACACAGGTGGAACTTAATAAAAGCTTGTAAAATATGCAAAAAATAAATGGAAATAATATACTCAATTGCTTTTAATAAGTTATCGCAGTACTTCAATTCAATAAACACAAACTTAGTCATAATTTTTCAAAGTAAATAATTCTTTCAGGGTTCATCAACTCTTTGACTACATATGTATACCATTGTTCCGGGCAACAAGTAAACAGGTGTCAACTAGACAACAACAAAAGGTACTGCAATATGAGCTGGAACAAAATAAATAAATGAATTCGTTATTTCATAACTTTTTTTAAATACCTACCCTGCAAAAAGTGGGACTAGGTTAAATACTAGTACAGGACCGCGCTACCTTGTAACCAACACTGGTAACCGAAACATATGGAGAAAATATGGTTACACATTAACCTTGCGGTGTCATTGGACCTGACCTCTTCTGGTCTACCGCTGCATACACTCTAAAAAATCTGTTTAAAAATGCGACTATAAATCGAGTATATTTTTGTTTATTTTTAAATTTTTTTGGTAAGTTTACACGATGAATATGTATTTTTCTCGTTTGCACATTTTCGTGTGTAAAAATCTTTTTTTGTTAGTGGCTTTACACAATTCTAAGGGTGAAATCAAACAGCAGATGTGTATTTTGTAGCTTGTACACACTTTCTTAGTAAATTTACGCACACCACAGCAGCTATATTACACTCTAAAAAGTCCGAAATTTAAACAAACTATTCGTTGAATAATCGAGCATGTAATTTCGCGAATAATAAGGTAGGAAATCAGTAACCTACCTTTTAGGTAGGAAATCTACACAATTTTTTTTTAGAGTGTAACATGGGACCACATAGATAACTATAAATAGTCCTGTCCTTTTGGACCATGGACTGAACTTCATAAGATTTTGTATAAACCGAATATTTGATCATTTTTAAAGGTGATTTTTAAATGTAAATAGTAAAATCTATTATTTCAAATGCATTTTCTTAAAATTCGTTTTCATAATATTTATATTTGGCAACCGAATCATATTGTCGATGGGCCACGCAGAGGTTGAAGGTTTGAAGTGCTCCAGATCAGCATAATAAGTTACTAGTGTGCTACCTGGGCCTTTTGTCCATACTTTAAAACCACGTCGTAGTAGACCACCTGGTAATCAAATTTTTGCAGGGTATGTATACACACATGTATGCGTGCTTAGTACATACAAATATGTGCATATGTACACGTATTAGTGCAGGGAGTTCTATCCGGATTTTTTGAATGTTCGGATAATCCGGATATTCGAATATCTAATTAAAAAATCTGAATAACCGGATAACAAAATTAACGGATGTTAACATACATATGTACACGTATTAGTGTAGGGAGTTCTAACCGGATTTTTTGAATGTTCGGATATTCCGAATATTCGAATATCTAAATAAAAAATCCGAATAACCGGATAACCAAATAGGCGGCTATTAACCGGATATTCGAATTTCTAATTTAAAATTAACAAATGCTTGTGTATTAACCTTACAATAGCCGTCATCGATTCGCCATCAGTTAGCGAGGGGCGAAACGAACGAACTCAATGAGGTACAACCAAACTCGCTATCGTCTATCCGTGCTAGCTAACTTTGTTGTTGCTTTCACATGCAAAATTCTTCTTTAAGCGACCGGAACTCAAACATGGCGAGCGAGAAGTGGCGAATCGATGACGGCTAATGTTAAATAAAAAAATATATTTTTTTTAATATCGCCTGGTTCCGCCTGCTACAACTATCTATGGAAGTAGCGGCCACAGGTTTCAAGTAAGCTAAAATTGGTTAATTTTGTAACAAATTCCTGTACATGTATGCCGCTCTCGCAAACGTCTTCAGCTACGTGTTTTATTAATTATTAAACAACTCAATAATTTTGAGAAAAATTTTACGAATCCGTTCAAACTCTATTTAGAATATTCGGATGAACAATTGAAGGATATCCGCATAACAAAATCCATATACACGATTTTCAGAACGGATATTCGAATATACGAATAGTCCCAGCCCTAACACATGCCATATGCAACTGCACTTGTTTTTGACGCTTTCACAGAATATTGTTGAAGCTTTTCACACTCGCGTACTTTTTATCTTGATTTTTTACTGAAAAGCTTATTGAAGACTGATAAGATACATGTGAACTGTGTGTTCTTATCAACACTAGTGTTCATGAAGTTAACCTCACCTCAAACGAATGTGCTTAAGAGGCTGCTAAAAATGATCTAAAACGGTGTCAAGAGGATCATTGTAGCAATTTTATTTTCTATTTTTAACCGACTTCCAAAAAAGGGGGAGGTTATCAGTTCGTCGGAATATTTTTTTTTTTTTTTATGTATGTTACCGCATAACTTTGGACCACGTCAACCGACTTCAATAATTCTTTTTGCAACGGAAAGGTAGTGTCTCAGAGGTGGTCGCATAATAATTTGGTTTAGATCCGATCATTCGATCATGAAATATATAGATATATATATATTTTTTTAAGTCGGTTTTTTTTTGCTAAAAATTACTTGTTATATCTTGATCAGTTCAGGATCAGTCAGTGGCAGTACGCACCCCTAACCACTCGGCCACAGCAACCGCCTATTAAAATTTGTTCATACGTACATTTTCGGTATCTAGACAAATGAATTTTTTTTTTTGTAATCTGTAAACCGTACATAATTAATTTAAAGCCTGGACACAACTTCTTGATAAAAAAACTTCTGAACTTAATCTTTCGTTTTGCCAAGAAAGACAAAAACTTGCTTTTACAATTTAGTTGGTAGTGCAGTAGACTTACACCAAAACAACTTAAACTTCAAAATTATACGTTATCACTACGTGTGACTTTGCTTTTGTCCGTTAGTGTACATATTCGTATATTTTGGCGGTTTCTGTATATTTAATTTCAGTTACATTTGCAACTTCATTTGCTAAACAGCGTAGAAGTATTGAGCTGCGCCACAAGCTGTGCCAAGCAATTGCAAAATATTTTTTTAATTAAATTAAATTTACAAAAAAGTTAGTGCCTATATAAATCATACAAAATGGGTGAGTAAGCTACAACGGAGTGATAAGATAATTAGTATAAAGTGTTAATATAAAAAAAAAAATAAAAAATTTTCTAAATAAAAAAATCACACAACTCAATAGATAAAAGTAAAAGTTAAACGAATGAGTAGGAAAGTGCTTGCTCAGCTGTTTCAAAATTTCATAAAGTTCGAATTAAGTGTTGCTTTAACTAAATTTGTTAAAAAAAGTAATATTTTTATATTTCTTTCGAAAATATTCTAAAAGTTTCGAGTACACTTATATATTTACCTACGTGTCATTTTCGTCTTCGATTCTTTGTAGTGCCGGTACTTTACCAACTCGTAAGTTTTATCTAATCAGCGCTTGTTGCTAATAAAGAACAGCAAGAAGCAAAGTGCATGAGTCCTATCATATTTTTATTTAATTTTGAAAGCTTTGTCGACACGTTTTAAGTAATGGCTGCGAGGCTTGATCTCTTGAGTGACAGCAACCAAGAGTTTAATAAAAAAAAGCGTGGTTAAAAATGTTAAAGGCTATGAAGGTATTGTATGGCCGCTGTAGCCCACTCGTAGCACCAAGATGTGATCCCTTTTAAAAACAACATCCCAAAAAATTATAGAAAATGCTTTTTCTTAACAGCGGTCGCCCCTCGGCAGACAATGGCAAACCTCTGAATGTACACATTCTATATTCTGTTCTTCTATTCAAACTATCGCAAAAAAGAAAAAAAACATTAGAATTCCGCAGTATCCTATTCTGTAATCTATTGTTTCAAAAAATGCTAGTTTGTAATAAAGCGGGGAAGAGGACAATAATACTCAAGTAAAGAACGCTAAATTCATTTTTGGCTGACTAAAAAGACGAAAGCAACACTAGCAATATGACCTTAACGAGGATTATTCAAAATATGACAAAACTACGAAATACTTGGCTTGCTTCGCATTCTAAAAACATGAACCTTTTCAAGTTCCTCTAATTCAAAATTCCCCTCTGGATATTTTAAGGAAGAAAGAAGTCTTTTTCAAAGAGTGAAGAACTTTTTTCTTATCTAATAAAGGCGTTTTTTTTTGTTGAAAAAAATCTAACAGAAAGGCACTTCCCGGAAGTATGTGTAGTCAGAGAAGTACGCGGGGTTTTGCACCCCAAATTTAAACCCATTTCGCTCCTTTTTGATATGAATACATATAAACTTCCCAGTAAAGTTGGCTTATACTTTGCTGAGTCATTTAATTGTGTATGATCTGGCGAGGCAATACAATTCATTTCAATACATTTTCATTCAGGCAATACATTTTCTTTCGGTCAATTATGGCCGCTATTTAGGCGGGTATAGTTTATTTATTGATTGCAGAAGAATTAATCATTTCATCAGGCGGTAACACTTCTTAATGACGATTGCCTTCTACTAAATTCTATGTTTCTAAATAACTTTTTTAGTAAATAAAAAAAAGTTTATGAGTTATAGAAATATTTATTTGGACCTTTAAAAATTTTTCTGTTAAATGGGAAAGATGATATCCGTCAAGGGGCTGCCGCCAGTGTTGATACCCATTTGTGCCCGTTTCATTACATTTCCCATGACTTTCCGCTAGATTTCCGGTGATAACTGTTCGCCTTCCTGTCGAATATTCTCCTTAAGGGCTGCGATGGTATGAGGCTTGTTGGCATAAACCCGCGACTTCATGTAGCCCCAAAGAAAGAAGTGATTAAGAAGAAGGGTGTTTAATTTTGCGCCACCTTGTATATGGGGCGTTCCATACCAAAATAGAATACAGGGTGTGAACCACATTCATTTGTTTGATTTGCTTTAAATTGTTAGGGTTGATGGATAAACATAAATAATAAAAAAATATGAAATTTGAGCTTGATTAATACATTTTCAAAAACTTTACAGCACAAAAACAAAAACAAATCGTGTTAATAGTTTTCCTATTATTTCGACAACGGGGCGAGGAAAAAATTTGAAAAAAATCACACATACACACATCAAAATCCTCTATGAAAGAAAATATTTTGTTAATTTTTTTACTTGAAAAAATTTTCACATACAAATTTTTTGATAAAAAAAAAATCGTTTTTGAAAATATGTCATCTCAAAAAAAAAATAAAAAAAATCACAATGGTAGCTCTAAGTATTCCGCAATATTTCAGTATAGTTGAGTAAAATGAGTACAGTACGAATTTACAAATTTTTTAATTCTTTTTGAATTTTTGGAGTATGCAGTTTTGTAGCCCATTAAATTCTAGTGTAATAAAGTGCAAGTTTTAAGCGATTGCAAAACTGGGTTAATTTTTTTTTTTAATTTTCTTTGAAAACGGTTTTACGCATTTTCTTCCATAAGAAAAAAGTGCAAAAAGCCGTCGCAGTAGCTTAAAACTTGCACTCATTTTACTACAATTTAATGGGATACAAAATTGCATACTCAAAATATTCTAAAAAAAGGTAAAAAAAAAATTTAAAAATTTGTAAATTTGTAATATATTTATTTTACTCAACTTCGGCGTAAAAAAAATTTATAACTCAAATTATTGTAGAGTGCACCCTATAAAACTATATTTAAATATTGCGCAATACTCAGAGCTACCATTATGATTTTTTTTTCTCTGTCGTAGCTTTCCGCTATTCTGGTTCGACTCTGCACTACCATCTGCACTACCACGGGTTAACAGAGTATCAACTTACCTAGGAGTCGGTGCAGTAGCGGTTCAAAAGTAGGGCGCCCATAAATCACGCAAGTGACTACTTTAGTAACTCCCGGTATTGCAGAGAGAGCCCCGATGGTGACTACCGCCTAAGACATTGCCTTGTAAAAGTAATCGCTGAAATACACTGCAAGTAGTCGTTCGGTAATTGACGGAATTTATCAGGTAGCTACCGATTCTTCAGTCCCTTAGTCCCTCCCCCGTACTGCAGGGTATTGAGTCACATACCAGTGTTTGCACTGATGTACTTATGTACTTACACATGCCTACATATACAATGTATGTATTTATTTATGACTTTGTTATTGAACACCACATTGATATTTACGTGTTTTAAAATTAAGTATGTGTACAGAAGAGCTTGAAAATTGATAGATTATTAGTAAACTTATGTACATATTGCGTATACATATACATAAGTATTTACATACTTAGAGTAACTAAACTAGGACAGTAAATAAGCTAGCAAATACGCTGCATTAGTTATCTTGGTAACTGTATTTCTAAGAAATTTGATAAATGAGTGTCACATGGAACTTTTGCAAATAGAAAATACATATATTTTATAAATTTTGCTTTATTACTAACTCATGTATTTCACTGTGTACTTATAAGTATCTACATAAAAGACCATCAAACATTTATATTAAATTTTCAACATTAACACTCAGTAAGAAAATTTATTCAAAATCTCACTTCTCACTCTACTCCCTTTTTTTAGCGGAACACACATGGGTTTCCACAAGCATTTACAGCGATTTGCCACCCTTCGCCATTCATGCCGGCCACGACTCGGACGGTGATCCAATCTATGTTGGCCGTGCCTACCACAATGGTGATATATTACCTGCAAAAATCGTTCCCAACAAGAAACAAGCCTACGTCGCGTGGGGTGGTGAGGAGATCAACAAGCAAGACATCGAAGTGTTGACCGGTCATCATTACAGCTGGATACCAGCCAGCGGTGGTGAAGTGCCACCACATGCTTTGCGTGTTGGCCAAACCGGCGATGGTGAGCCGCTTTTCATTGGACGCGGCCATTGGCAAGGCAGTTTGACACCCGGCAAAATCCACCCATCGCATGGCTGCCTCTACATTCCGTATGGTGGACATGAACAGCGGCTCGATAGCTATGAGGTGCTCGTACAACCTGAAACCTGGGTCAACTCATCGGGTAGCAATCTAGTGCCTGGCACTATTCACGCCGGTCATGATGCTGATGGTGATGCCATTTACGTGGGACGCGCCTACCATGAAGGTGATCTGCTGCCCGCCAAGGTTATTCCGAATAAGAATTGCGCTTATGTACCATTCGGTGGTCGTGAGGTAGTAAAGCATGATTTTGAGCTTTTAGCCGGTTACGGTTACGGTTGGGTACCCGATGCAAATGGCGGTGTGCCACCAGGCGCTGTTGTCTGTGGCCGCACCAGCGACGGTGAGCCTTTGTATATTGGCCGTGGTCACTATGGTGGCAGTCTGACACCCGGTAAGATTCATCAATCGCATGGCTGTTTGTACATTCCGTTTGGTGGACAGGAAGTAAGAGTGCAAAACTACGAAGTTTTGGTGCGCGTTTAAAGGACAAAGTACCGCATAATGGCTTATGACAACGAGATGAGCTTTCAACTCAGCCACTCCGGAGCAACGTAGAATAATGGAATACATTCATAAAACATTTGTAAACACATATGTATGTTTACGTGCACATGTAAATTGCCCTTTTTCAACTTTTTAATACATTCTTGTTTTATACAAATGTTTTTTTTCTTACAACTACATACATACCTTCATTGATGTAAATGTATAAACATTTTACCTTGGTCTTCCAGATTTTTGTTCTGTATCGTGAACATACATACATTTTATAACTCAAATACATAGATGTTTGGTAAAATTCGAGCCATGTATTGTGTCACATAAATTAATAAAAAAATTTTACATCAAATTCGAAGAATTGTTACGCTGATTTGATGATATTAATGGTTATTGGGAAACGGGTTAGCAAACTTGTTGCCCATTTGTTTATTCTCACCATTGTATGATATATCGGGTTTAAAATTGAATGCGCCCCATTTTTTATTAGCAGGCAGTAGCAGTCAGTGTCGAAAAATTTCACACACTTATCTATTTTATAAGATTCACAATATTTTTCATTACAAATATTTTTCGGTAATTTTTATTAAAACTATCTTTTTTATTCTAAATCTATTAAAGTTTCAAACTTTGCACAGATTTCACAAAAATAAATCTCAAATTTTAAAAACTTTTCATGAAAATTCCCAATTTTTTAAACAGAGTTTTTGACAATTTTTTTAACTGACGCTTTTTCGCAATTTTTCCATACAAAAAAGTTTCATGCATGTGGTATAAAATTGAATTCTGTACAAAGTTTGAAACTGTAATACATATGTACACTTTCAGTTTAATAATGAACTATAGTTTGATTAAAAATTGCCGAAGAATATTTACTCCACCGTCCGTAGCGCTGCTTTTTGCTAACATAATTTATCGCGTGGGGTTTTTTATGACCCCAAATTTAAATTAACTGCATTTACGATACCCAGGTTTTTATTATTAAATTTCTATAAAAAAAAATTTATTTACATGTATTTTAAATAAAAAACAAATTCAGTGCTTTAAGAAAACTTATTTATTCACACTTAAAGCAAATTTGCCAAAAGTCCACAAATAACGTGAAATTGTTGATGATTTAAGTAAAGTATCTAAAAAGTTCAGAGGTAACAAATTTATGTATATATGTTTTATTTCTATAACCTTTAATTCTTCAAAACTAAAAAAAGGTATTAAAAACAAAAACTTAGGAAAAAGCAAAAACAAACAAAAAATTCAGTGGCCAAATTTGAACATTTTTATTCTACGCATTGCATGCAAATTCTTTGGCAGTGCCTCGGAAAACAATAGTTTTTTCCAAGGAGCACATGTGTTTTTTATACTTTCTCTCTAAATTCCGAGGCCGGAATTCATATCTACGCTTTTTCGTTCTGGTTCTGGGATATTTTCTTGTTCGTGAGAACCTCGTGTAAAACGCTGAATGAGAAATCGCACCTCCCCACGTTTCAGTAATGAAATCCTTAAGCTTTATATTCTGCTCCATATGCAAAGCGTCAGATATTATATGAGCATTTATACAACCAATATCGGAGCATTTACAAAAAATCAACGGCTGAATACGGTCAATTTTTTCCATAAAAGCTAGAGGATTTTAAAAGCTGTTCAATGATCCTAGATTTATAAGCTCTAAAAAGGCATCTTTAATAGGCATATATTTTTCGATCTTTTGTGAAAGCAACACATATATAAATATTCAGTAGTAATATCACATAATTGGTAGAATACTTTTCCATAACTTTTTACTTTGTGCTCGGGATTTTTACACCGAAAATTTTTTTACACACATTTCTAGGTACGGAAATATTATTAAAATATGTTACTACTCTTAACGCTGTGATAGCATTCGGACCGAACTATATTGCAAAGCCTACCTTTGAAGGGATCCACTTCCCTTTCCAAACTTTGAGAAATTTTTTACTTTTACAAAATTGGTCAGACGCCTCCTTAATATTTTGTTTTCCTTGAAAAAGCATCTGTGAAGTGCAGAAGAAAATTTCAGAAAAACCGCCAAAAACGTATCCGTTTCAAAACAATTTTCGGTTCTTGTCTGTACATTGTTTCTGCCGTACACTTTTTTCTTATTTCCGATCCATTTAATATCTGCCATTTTATTTACAAGACAAAATACATTGCGATCATATTAAGAAAAATAACTTTTACAAACTTTTTTGGCGGTTGGGGCTCGATATGTAAGTAATTAAATAAATAAAAAAGTTTTTTATTGGGACCGGGAGCGGAGCTCGGAGCGAAATAAAATACCGGAGCGGAGCGATGAAAAAAAAATCTAAACCTAAAATCAATTGATTAATAAGTTAAATAAAATATTGTAAGAGATTATAAGAGATTAGTTATCAAAGGTAAGGGGTTCCAAAAAGTTAAAATCGAATAATTAATTAGTTAAATAAGGTATCCGTTTAAAGAAGGGGGGCTAAAAGCACTTTATTTTGAAAATATTTTGTAGGCGGGCTGCCACCTGTTCAAAAAGTTAAACTCAATTTAAATAACAAGTTGAACAAGATATGAGAAAACTTTTTTTTAGTATTTTTTTAAAGAGAGCTGCCATCTCTTAAGAATTTCAAAATCAATTTAATTAACAAGTTAAATAAAGTATTGTGGGTACCATGCAAGAAAAATACGAAAACCGTATCTAGTTGTAAAATATTTTTGTCGAGAGTTGCCGCCAGTTTAGAAATTAAATTGACAAACGAATGAAAAGCTGCTAATATTGTAAATTTTTAAGTTTGTGAGCATGTAAGTATGTTCATTTGTCTCTGTTTGTATAAAATTTGGCATACAGATAGCTTAGGATCTAGATTAAAATAAGGATATTTTTTGAAAAGGGATGCCACCTGCTTAAAAAATCTACTTTAAACTATAAGTGCATCTAAATTTTACAGTATGCCTAACGAACGAGATTTAAGAAAGCGTTATTACCACACTATTTTTAACAGGATTGCCACCTATTTAAAAAGTCATATTAAGTTTTATTAATTAACTGAATGAAGGGTATGGTAAAGAAATTCGGTTTAAAAAACCTTTATTTTTTAAATATTTTGAAGAGGGTTGCCAACTTTTTTAAAATCAAATATTTTTTTATAAGTTAAATAAAATACTGCAATATGGCTGTAAATCGAAAAAAGCTTTGTTTAGAAAATGTTTTCAAATAGGGTCGCCATCTGTTAAAAAGTCAAATCAAATTTAGTGAATAGGTAAAATGAAACATTAAAAAATGATACCGAGCAAATCCAAAAATGTTTAGGAAGGCTTTATTTCGAAAATGTTTAAAAGTCTAAATAAGTTTAACGAGTTGCTCCAAAGAAATATTACAATACGGATGTCAAACAAAACAGATTGCAAAAGCTTTATAACACAGTTTTTAGAGGGTGTGCCTGTTTAGAAAATCAAATTCAAGTGGAGTATTTTTAGTATTTACATCCAACAATTCTATTGAATCTGAGGCCGTTTATTGTAAGCAAACAAAAATAGTTAACAAATAGTTTTCCCACAATAATTTTTCATTAAAAACGGCCTCGAGCTCAATAAAATTGTTTGAATATTATTTTTTATTAGGCCAATAAACAGAAAAAATACAAATACTTAACACATACATTGTACATATTGGATTATACTGTTAAGGTTTTTTCTTGTTTTAAAAATAAAAACGTTTCAGATAAATGTTTTCTTCCTTCCGCCTGTTTACAAATTGGGTGACCTCACGATTGCCGCCGGCAGGGGCCTCGAGGCTCCTTAAGTCGACTCTGTTATGAAGAATGTTAGATTCTGAAGAAAGGTGCTGCTGAAATAAATTATCATGTATAATTAAGTAGTGCCTTTTTGATTTGGCTTTTTACTATGCAGTACAAAAAAGTGCTTTAGCAAGCATTTTTTCGATAGATAGATTTTCCTTCTTTCATAGTTGACTACTTAAAATTCAGCGTTTGTTATTTATTTATAAAATTTTTTATAACATTTTTTTAATAACATATAAAACTTTACATATATTATAGCATTCATTTAAATATCCAAACTCCCAGTTTTTTTAGTCAGATGCTAATTTGTAGTCATTGACACCAAACCTTCCCCACGCGGTTGACAATTAATTCCGCACCAGCACTTCATAGTTGGTGACAGTCACTTCTTCGCCACCAAATCCAATATACAAGCATCCCTGAGATGGATGAATCTTGCCGGGTGTCAAACTGTTGGCATGATAACCACGTCCCACATACAATGGTTCACCAAGGCTAGTAAGTCCACAGCTAACAGCACCAGGTGGCACTGAACCATTTGCATCGGGCACCCAGTGATAGTTATGTCCCGCTAATACCTCTATATCATGTTTGTTCACCTCCTCACCACCCCAGGCGACGTAGGCTTGTTGCTTGTTGGGCACAACTTTAGCAACTACTACATCGCCTTTGTGGTAGGCGCGACCGACAAAGATCGCATCACCGTCCGAATCGTGACCAGCTTGGACGGCAAATGGCGGCAAATCGGTTTCGATGTTGGTGGAAATCCATTCATGTTCACCTGCAAGTTAAAGGGATGTTGTATTAGATGTAAGTAAATTAATTAAGGGTAATGCTTGAAGTTAAAAATTTGTGCAAACATGCATATCTACATACAGTCAGCGGCAAAAATATGCATACCAAGGCGATTATATTTTCCATCCCAAATTTTTTTATTTTTTTAATTTTTTGTAAAAGTTTGATTCATTCAACAAAAAAACCATAGAACAAATTTTTTTTAATTTCATGCAGAGCTCGGGGAAAATGCAAGAAATACCAAGAAACTTTTAATTTTTCAATTCGATTTCTTAGAAAAATTTTACTACAAGCGTTATGACTACAAAACTGCATTCCCAAAATTTCTCCAAGAAATCGTATTTCGATGAAAATTTCTTTGAATTTTTTTCATTTTCAGGGGATCTGTGTGAAACTAAAAAACTATTCTTGCCTTTGAATGAACTATATGTTTATAAAGAATAAGGAAAATGTGGTATGGAAAATATAAATAAATAAAATCGTCAAAACGTCAGAGTATGCATATTTTTGAAGCTGACTGTATGTATGTGGTGTAACAATGCAAATCGGCGTACGCGGCAAGTGTGAGATTTCATGTTTTTTTTGTTTAATTGACATTGGAAGTCTTGAACGGAATTAAAAAAGTGCATTTTTTTAAATTAACACTTATGATATTTTACATTGACAACGATTATATGTATGTACATATGTAAGTATTAACTTGGAAATACATATATATTGCACAAAGATTGAAGTTATAACTACTTATCAATAAACCATAAATGTGTTAAGTAGCTTCCTGTTATAAAATTATTTTGTGATAATCATAGCTGTTGCCAATCCATTGGGTTTAAGGGATCGGCATATCGATAAATATCGTCGTTTAAAGTACAAAACCGCGTAACTGACATTTGCTGCCAAAAACTGGATTTGCTCACAAAAGCTCTTGGCTCAATCCTTATCCATTCGTCCTGAAATATACTAGCCAGAAATGCGATTGCTTTATACAAAATATAACCATTTTGCATTATTTTGATAAGCGATTTTGTACTTTAAACGACGATACGTATGTATGTATGTATGTATGTATAATTATGTACACAAGTTAGTCATGCATTCGATACGTAAACAACTTCGGCGAAGAAAGACTCCTAAACTTATCGAGCCCTAACCGCCAAAATAACGTAAGCGACATTTTTTTCAAAATTTTATTTTTGAAGCAGAAAATTCCTAGAGCGTCTAGATGCATTTCTGCATCAAAAAGAAAAATTTGAAAAAGATGTCGCTTACGTTATTTTGGCGGTTAGGGCTCGTTATATTTGCGGGTTTTACAGCATACAAATTTCCCAAGGGTAATGATGCTGAAGTGACAGTCCTTGGCCAGTTATGACAGTTCCACAGATTTTTGTTCGAAGAATACTGGAACATTCCATATGCTTACACGTCCTTCTTCGCCGAAGTGCTTTTAAGCGCATTTTTTACGTAAATTTTTTTGCGTGTCTCCTTCGCCGTTAAAACACACTAGATATTTAAGTTGTTTTCGGTAGATTCGGTAATGATCTTGAGTTGAATACATACATACATACGTTTGAACTCCAAAACTCCTCATGAGCGCCTGCATATGCTACATATTGAGATCGATAACACAGGGCAACACTGATTTTGGAGCGGTAAATGTTAAAGCTGTTTTTGATAGACTCTTTTTGGCTGATTACGAATCCGTACGTAGAAAGTTTCCATCAGGTCCAGATTTTGAGAAAAACGAGGTCAAAATTTCAAAAAAATGCGTTTTTGCAATATTTGAGAAGCTCCAGCAAAGAAATAAAAGAGGATAAAATCTTCCACTAAGGCTTAAATTGAAGCTAGAATCCTCGTCTACTGTCCCTGAAAATAGATATCATCCCTGCATCTTGACCTGATGGTCTCTTATGGTCATTTATTGAACAATAACTGGAAAATTATGATTTTGAAAAACAAAATTTTGGTCAAAATCAGTTTTTGCTGTGCAATAAAACACTATAAGTGAGCTAAGGGTCAAGGTGCAGGGATGGTATTTTTAGGGATGGTAGTTCAAGTCTTAATTTAAGCCTAAGTGAAAGATTCTATCGCCTTTTGTTTAATTGCTAGAGCTTCTGAAATATCGCAAAAAACGCGATGTTTTGACAATTTCACCTCGTGCTTCTCAAAATCTGGAGCTGATGGAAACTTTATACTTACGGATTCGTAATCAGCACAAAAAAGTTGATCAAAAACAGCTTTAACATTTGCCGCACCAAACTTTTTTTCCATTTTTGTTGACCTGTGTTATTTGATTATGTTTTATCAAATAACATAGAAAATCCATTAAAAGTGTCGATCTATCATTTGCTGAATCAAAACTATTCACACATTCTAAGTATTTTCTTCCATATAAAAAAATCGACCATACCTTGTATGGAGAAAAATGTCGATAGCCGTCGGCAAAAAATTTATAAAAAATCAGCGCGATCTCTTAGCTACTTCAAATTTGTACATTGTTATATTATATAGTTTCGTTTGCAGCATGAACCATATTTTGTTACAGAAATATCGAAAAAAATTTAGCTTGCAAAGCCTTGTTAATATTTCAAAAACCCAGGGTGCACGCAGATATAATGGAGCGAGGTATGTACATATGTACATACATACATATATATATTTCCAGCGGTGTAGATATAAATAAATTCACAGTTTGTCAAGTATTTTGCAAAACTTTTAATGCAACGGTTTGCGTTTATATAGCTAATCAAAATTAGAAAGAACGCTTCGATGTTAATTAAAAGTTGTCGGATTATTTTGACTATATCAAATTTCTTGTGCTCCATTCGGACTTAGCAAATTTGCCTTTCACTGAATTTAAACGGGTAAAGATAACACAACCTTAATAGTTTTGGAAACGATGTTTTCTTATATCAAAATATAGGGTTTCACAAAAAATATACTTATCAATTTCTCACTCTAGGCTAGGGATATCTGTTTATAAAGAATTCTGCGAAAAATATTGTATTTGTAAACTTCACTTACCCATTATATTATTTTCTCTTGTTTATATGTATGTAAGTAAATAATCTGTAAATAAGTAGATACTATTTATATATGTATGTCTTTATTTACAGAATGTCAGTAAACGATATTGAATTCGTCTGCCGTTGTTTTTAATTGCAGTGTTGCTTAGACTTTAATGTTTCAATTCAGACTGTATACAATTTCACAATCAGCAGAGTAATCAGATGAATGCTAGTGATGTACTGAGTGAATACTTTTAAGTATTGATCGATATTCGGTGCCGATTTAAAAAGTATCCAACACTCTCGATAGTCGGTACCGAATCGTTTAGTTTTCGAATAAAAACGCACATAGGCCAAAAATATGGAAAAAACGGTTCAGGGGAGACTCGCCTATCAAAACCCGAATTCAAATGAAAGATGTATATAGTATGTCGGTTCGAGGCCATAATGCAGAGAAGCTCCTACTTGTTGGAAGCATTTTTTTCTAGCTGAATCGGACGATATCATTTTTGTAGGCCTGGGGCAGATTCTGTAACCAGTTAGCGACAATTTTGGAATCGGTATCGGTTTTGTTGACGTATGATGTTAAAAAAATTTTAGGTCAACAAGTGCGATATCGATCCGAAACTTGTCGCTAACTGCATATCTCATCTGTCAAAGCATTTTTCTTGAACCTTGGATCGACTAAGGTTAAAACTGATAAAATATCATTTCTCTTTTATCCGATATCATATAAATTAGTAATGAAAGTTTTTTCTTTCTTTTTTTTCGGTGGGCATATTCGCGTATACATACACGCTCTGCTTTAGAAGGCAGCGAAAGTTTCATTCAACCGCACGACTTGTTCGCACGCACTGTGACAATCAGTATCGGGTGCCGAAATATTTTTTAAGTATTGGGTACCGACAATTCAGCACATCACTACTGAATGCATATACATACAGTCCTGAGTAAAACAAAATGTGAGTTAACTATCCGCTGTGACTTTACAATTTCAATTGACTGCCGTCCCTAAATCGGAGCGCTAAGCATTGCGTTTTCCATTGTCAACGAGTTTCAGCGCGCGCTATCCCCAAATCAACGCGTCGTAATTTTTGACGTTTTCTTATTTCCTCTCGATTTTATTCTCGTTTCCTCTTTAACTTTTTTATTCTTTCCCTTTCTTTCCGTCTTCTGCATCCAACTTCAACACGTCACGCCCTGTCAAAAATGAGAAATCCATTAGCTCGGCGTTAGCGCCGCGTTATTGTGGGATGCTTCATACAAATTGTATGGGCATGAGGATTTTTTGACAATTGCTTGGCGCTTCACGCTTGAAGCGCTAATTTAGAGACGGCAGTTAAACATCTAGAGAGAGGGTTTGATTACAGCGTGCGACAGTCTCTTTTATATACAAACAAAAAATCATATACATATATTTGGTCCCTAGTTTCGTGAGTATAGTAGAAGAACACGAAGAGATCTCGTAATACGAAGTGAAGAAAATTGAACATTCTTATAATACGTATTTTCTATATGAAGTGCTCTTTTTTTGTTCGCTAATGTGCAGTACAAACACATACAGTAAGCCCTCGCTAAAAGCAACTTTCAATAAATGCAATACCTTGATTAAAGCAACGCCCAAATGTTTAGCATTAGTAACTCAGTAATTGAAACTTTTCAAAAATTTTTGCCTCAGTAAACGCAACTTTCTATCCACAATTTCTTATTTCGTTTAATTTTTGTCTTCAATGGGCTTCAGTTTCAGTAGAAGGACCTTAACTCTTCAAAAGCTAGAGAGGCTGCCATCGACGAAAATGAGTCCTCAAAGAAAATGCAAAGGAAAAGTCAAAACGTTCTATGTCACTTATTACCTCTGGTGCTTAATTGATCTGTTATCTCTGTACCTGATCGATTCTGGCAACCGTTCATCTTCATCAGCCAAAGGTAGACAGTTTTTTTCATTCGTTTATTAGGGTGTAACGATTTGCAGATGCATTTGCATTCTGGTGCAAGTAAGAGACCATCTAAGTGTCAAGGGTACTAATAGACATGCAGTATCACCGACGTTATGGGCGGAGTATTTGTTCGGAGCAATATTCTTTAAGTAAGAGTATACACAAATTCAAACTATATATATAGAGAAAGCAGTATATTGTAACTTTCTTGGTCGAAATTTATTTTTCATTGTACCACAAAATTATACAATTGTAATTAGTTTTGTGAATTAGTTTCTTAAATATGAAGAAACACACACAATTTTGTAAATGAAAATTAATTTCGTTCAAAAAAATTACAATTCATTACAATACAAAATTGGAAGGGGCAAACGTCATTTTTAGTATATAATTTATTCACCTTTTTTGCTTAGAAGCGAACGTAGAATTCGAATTTGCCATACTTTTTTAACCGACTTCCAAAAAAGGAGGAGGTTATCAGTTCGTCGGAATATTTTTTTTTTTATGTATGTTACCGCATAATGGTCTGATTATGCATACTTCGCATAACTTCGCACAACTTCGCATAAACTTCAAACTGTAATTTCGTATGTACTTTGTATCAAATTTGTATGTATTCCATTACCCAGAAATTAGCAGAACTTTTAAAAACTTAGCGACCAGTTGAGTTTAGATCTCGCTTCACATTTTCTTAAGTTACAATTTTATTGCACTGGTACAAATGGTTGTGCAAAGTTATGCGAAGTATGCATAATCAGACCCTAACTTTGGACCATGTCAACCGATTTCGATAATTCTTTTTGCACCTGAAAGGTAGTGTCTCAGAGGTGGTCCCATACTAATTTGGGTTGGTTGGTTTGAAATATATAGATATATATATTTTTTTTAAGTCGGTTTTTTTTTGCTAAAAATTACTTGTTTTGAAATTAAATTACTCTGCCTTAATGTACGTTTGTATTTCGATTTTGTATGCATATAAATGATTTTTTAGTGAATTAATTTAATACTTTTGTTTTGTCTTACCGTGCACAATATTATTTAACTTTTGATACTCTTGACTTCAGGTTAAATTCTCATTTCCATTTGTGATTCGATTATTGCTACAAGCTCAATCCAAGCAACTGACCGAATTTTTACAGGTTGCTTTTACCGCAGGCGTACTGTACACATGTATGTATGTAAAAACGTACAGCTGCGGTCAACCAATTAACAACGCATCTGCACAAACGTATATACACTCTTTTAGCTTATAACGCTCAACTTTCGCTACCAATATCGATCAGTTGTTGTTTTATTTATAATCAATGTTTTAGAAGCGTTTAACTAATTCAATTTAATTTAAATCATATTTTAATTTTATTATATGTATATATGTATATAGTAGTATTCTTAAATCAATGTTCCAGCCTAAATTACGTTTTATGGAAAGGAAATATTACTTTTTACCAATCAGGGGTCGCATTTTTTTATGAACTGAGGATAATGTTAATTAGTTCGAATTTTACAAGAGAAGTTAATCGGGATATTTTATTTTATTTTATTTCGATACGTTTTTCTAGCAATTTTCATTTGGTTAAAATAGTGTAATTCTACAAAAACTTTTTTTTTAAATTAAGTGATTTGCTCCATTTCCTGACATTACAAAATTCAGTAATTATGGATTTACCTCATTTATTTACTGGTTATGTTCAGTAATTCCGTTTCTATATTTGTCTAATTTTTAACATAAGGCCACTTAACTGCTTAAAAGAAAAAGGTGCTAGTATGTTACAGTGTAGAGTGACGTGGAAATTATTGGAGACAGAGATTTAGATGGGTAATGCCCAACGATAATACGCTACAAAATTTTCTGAGAAGGCTACAACGTTGATTTGGTAGGGCTTAGTTATAGTTCAAATACAATACATATATCTACGCATTGTTGTATTCTTACTGATTGCTCTCAATAAATTCTTCTTCTAAATAAATACCGGAGACAATTGGGCTACATATATTATTAAACTGAACCTGCCTTAATTGTAGTGGCTTCTTGTATGCCGTTGTTAATTAGTTGACCGCAGCTGTAGACTGCCGGCATTGTTTTATCTTATCAGCTCCAAGCGATGCGAATAACAAAGATAAAATCACGAATAGGGAAAACCTACATACATATCGCACACCATCTCCAAAACTGACACAACTCAAAATTTGACGTTTTTGAAATTATGCACTAAAAATATACACAGAGCTTGTATTTACCTTTCAGCAAAAGCTGGATCAAATTTTTGTTATAATTTGTTGTTTGTTATAATCCTAAAAAAAAGTCTTACTTGCCCATATAATTAGCATGTGCTAAGAAATATTTTTTCGTATTTTCTGACGAACGTGTAATTTTTAATTGTGTCACTTTTGAAGATGGCGTGCGATATGTGTTTACATACGCCGTACATTCCATAGGAACTGAGGAGTTCGATCCCTGATTCGTGTATGTCAAATCGAACATACTTTTTGTCAATGGCACTGTGAATATTCTTCGAAATTATAGAGAAAATGCTGAAACACATTTTTCTGATATACAGTCGTGTCTCTATATAGTGAACGCCCGCTATAGTGAACACCTCGATATAGTGAACACCGAAATTTTTACACGGAACACTATACATAGTGAACAATCGAAAGCCTCTAAATAGTGAACAAAATTTTAAAAGCAACGGCAAGCTTAAATTGACAAAAAAACACCAAAATTAATCGGAAATGAAAATGGGTTTTCCCCGAAATTTACCACCTTATGTTTATTATTGGAAAAGCTGCTGCTATTTCATGCTAATGTTTATTTGTTTCTTGTCGGGTTCCAGCCGTTTGTGTGTGGATGTGCGCTGTTTTATGTGTTTTTAAAAGTTTTTGTGTGCTAATAAATTTAAATTTATTGTTATCATGCCTGCGAGGAAATTCCTTTCGTTGAAGCAAAAATCTAAAAGTGTTGAAAAAATCGGAAAAGGAGCTGGTGTTTCATCCTTGGCAAAAACGACTGGTGTAGCTAAATCAACAATTTCAGGAATAAAGAAAAATAGTCGTAATGTTATATTCTACCAGACGATTGGAGCATCTAAACGGAAGACTCTTAGAAAAGGCGAGTATCCCCGCATGGAGAAGGCGTTATACAAATGGCAACGCAAAAAAAAACTATCCACGTTACTGGGGAAATGCTTAAGGAAAAGGCAATAAAGTTGCACGCTGACCTTAAGGAAGTAGAAGGAAGCTTTCATGCCAGCTCTGGTTGGTTATCTGGATTTAAATCTCGCTTTGGAATCCGATTGTTAAAAGTGTGCGGCGAGAAACTATCATCAGATACCCAGGCAATTGATCCCTTTAAGCACAAACTCAGAAATATTATTTACGAATTGAAGCTTTGTGAGGACCAAATTTACAACGCAGACGAGACCGGTTTGTTTTGGAAAATGCTTCCTGACAGAACGTATGTCAGCCAAACCGAAAAAACAGCTCCGGGGAGAAAATCAGAAAAGGCCAGAATTACTTTTCTTGCATGTACAAATGCCACTGGACAGCATAAAGTCAAACCGTTAATAATTGGGCGTGCCAAGAAGCCGCGCTCTTTTAAGGCGTATGACATCCCAGTAGACAACCGGAACTCTAAGAGTGCATGGATGACTGCAGACACCTTCAGGGAATGGTTTCACCAATGCTTCGTTCCTCAGGTACATGAATAATACATCTAAAATTCCTTACAGTTTTATAGAGTATTTTTTTTGGAATCAGCTGCAGACAAGTGTAGTAGCGAAATGTTGGAAGCCTTTATTAGAATGCTTCACTGCTACAGAGCCAAATGAAAGCAAGGATTAAGACGATGATGTTCCTTTGAGCTTACTTCGCCAAAAAAATATTGCAGGAAAAATATAAAGAAGTCATGATATACAGGATCTGCTGCAAGTTGTAATACCGGAGGTAATTTTTATTGACCCTCTTGACATTCACCTGTTCATTTAGTTTGATTGTTTTAGGACACCTACACTGAAAATAATATCGAAAAGTGGAATACAATCGAAGACGACGAACCAATTGGTTTAGAGAAAGATGCCGAGGCTACTGCGGAATCTGGTGATGATGAGCAAGGCGAAGCACAGATGAGAAATCCTATAAAAGCTACTGAAGCTATTAAAAGCTTCGATAAGGCTATCGCATGGGCCGAAGCCAACACTACTGACTATGCTGGCATAATAGTATTGAGAAGTCTACGCGAAAAAGCGGTCCAAAAGTCAATTTCCGAACGCATGAAGTAAACATCTATTCGCGAGTTCTTTCAATAAACATTCATATGTACATTTCTATTTTCCTAAGTATAATAAGTATAAACTTATTCCAAATATCTGTTAATACACAAACATGAATTTTGAGCAAATCAAGTAAGTTTTTGAACAAAATAAATCAACCTTAATATAGTGAACAACCTGGATGCTGTGAACAGGCCATACAAAAATTTGTTCACTATATCCAGACACGACTGTATTTTCAAAAGTTACCGATATCGCTAAGGAATTTGATTTTGACATTGTCCTTCCTCGGAGAGCGAAAGTAAATATTTATACCGATATTGGATAATATTTTGCTCGATTTCCGAGAAAGATTGCCGAAAGAGACATTAAACATTTTTGATTTGAACTTATTACTTCTATCTAAACTTGGGGAACATAATACGCCTGACGAAAAAAATAATGCTATCGAACGCGTACAATCGCTTGGAAAACGATACGAACTTTTCTTAGAAAAAGGACGGTATCAATTTGGAAGGAGAGTATAAAGTGTGGTTGGAACGATGGACAAATAAGGAAAGCGAAAAGCCATTCCCAAAATCAGCAGCAGAAGTTCTTGGTAAATGCGACGAATATGCTTTTCCATTGATTAACAAACTTCTCCGCATTCTGGTCACACTACCAGCTAGTAACGCTACTTCCGAAAGTAATTTAACGTTATTTGACAAGTTGATCCCAATTTTACTATATTTGGCCCATGGTTTCGCGAATAGATACATATATTGATATTTGTATTGTATAATGAGCTAGACATTTATAAAAAAAATATTAATTAATAAATAAAAAAAGAAATATAACCAATACTAGTTAAGAAAAGGAATTTCTATTATTGCCATAAGTGCAAATTACAAATCTCTAAAATCCCGGGATTGTTTGCCAAGAAACCAGGGATTTTTGGGACCTTAAAAAGGCCGGGATCCCGGGATTATCCTTCCTAGTGTCTGACGTTCTACCAGCGAAAAGACTTTATAATACATGTAAATTTCAAATTTGACTTTAGTTCTAAGACTTATTCTTTTACTAATAAAATAAAGCAAAAATAATATGGTGACGTTTGTTTTCGTCAATTAGCCCTTTTTTGCAATTTTCTGGAAATTCTCAACGGCAACACTGTTTACATTCTTACATACATATTTACATGTGTATGTAATTGTCTCTGCATTATTTTTTACAGTTCTCGTCCGAGGCGAAAAACGGCGAATTCTGATTCTCTTTGCTTTACAATTTATATTTTCTGTGTGGCATACTCTCTTTATTTTGTATTCT